>NC_141991.1:205581325-205732039 GCF_049901715.1 Pseudonaja textilis | reverse complement strand
TAATTAAAAAAATTAAAACATGTTCATATATTTCTTTTTAGAGTTAAAAAGTCACTTCCCCCCAAAAAACAGAAAATCCAAAAAAAGGAACACATGTAAACCAACCTTATTGAAACATCAGAGCGCTACAAATGTAGTCAGATTTCGCTCAGTTACCCTTTAAGATTGGAATTTCTGATATTTTTACCCCAAATAACTCCATAGTGTTTAAAAATCAACTGAAAGACAACCACAGAGAAGATTAAGTCCAAACAAGCACAACTACTTATGTCCAGAGAGACTGTAATGGAATATTACAACTTTCATGGAAACAGCTTTAATGAAAAAGACTTTGAGCAAACATCATAAAACTCTGCCAACTTCTGGAAAAACCATTACTAATGTCCCTAGCAGATTGTCTTCAAAACAGGCCTCAACATCCATTGGGTCAGAGCTTCCTGCACTTTCACCAGATGTAGTGAGTTTAAATTCTGTTGTTAAAACTGGAAAGAAGAGGCCCAAGACTGTGACAGTATCAAAAAGGCCAAGTGTTGGAATCATGTCTCAGGATCAATGGGATCGACCAGTTATTCCACCAAGAAGACCAGGCTTAAGGGTGTGCTATATCTGTGGCAAAGAGTTTGGTTCACAATCTCTTCCTATCCATGAACCAAAATGCCTGGAGAAGTGGCATATTGAAAATGACAAACTACCAAAACATCTCAGAAGATCACCACCTGTTAAACCTCAGGCTCTTCCTGGAAAGTCTTCTAGTATAGCAGCTGCAAATGAAGCAGCAGCTCAAAGTTTTCAAGCTCAGCTTCAACCCTGTCAAAACTGTGGTCGCACTTTCCTCCCAGATCGCCTCCTTGTACATCAAAAGAGTTGTAAACTGAAGTCTAATCCAGGTTCTTCAAACTCCAAATTGCTTACATCTACAGGTTATGGGGCATCATCATCAGACAAGGTAAATGAGAAGGCATCATACTTAGCTGAAAGAGGCCCCCATTGTTCTCATGTGCAGACTTCAAGATGATATTCTACTGGAATTGAAGTTAATGGTAAAAACTTCGCTCTTGATTTTGGTCATGCTAGAGTTATATTTCAGAAAATATAAATAAGTATTTTACATTATAAGCAAATGGCAGCAACAACAAAACCTTAGAAGATCAGATCAAGATCTGTGTCTAGGCAAAGGGTAAGCAATTTATTTTCCAAAGGGCCCAAATACAAAACTGGGACTGTGATGGAGGGTTGAATCAATAGGGCCACCACTGTAGCCCCTGCCACCACAGCCCCCACCAACACTGTGGGCCCCACTGCTGCCATGGGCCAGACAGGGACATCCAAAGGGCCAGATGTGGCCTGCAAGCTACAGAATGATCAGGTGTGGTCTAGGACAAAATAAGAAGAAAGGTGCAATCATACTGTTTCATTTTGATAGAATACTCAGCATAACAGTTTGTTTTTTGTAGCAATGGTACCAATTTAAAGAATTTGAATATAAAAATTAACATGAACTACATACAACATTTTGCAATTTGAAATTGCTATAGCCATGCTAGGATAAAGATGAATATTTTTCAAAAGGCAGATTAACTTGCAATGTAACTTCTCCTTGTGAAGGAAGTCATTTAAGTCTTTTCATATATCCTACATGCTAGATTACTAGATACGTAGCAGGGAAGTAGGGAGGATTATAAATTGCTTCTTACAGGGTATGCAAGGAATCCTTCATGAGGTTATCATTTAACTGTGATTTACAAAAAATTAAATGAGAAAATATATTTGTTAAACATCCTTTAGGAATACAGCAACAGCTATGAGCATCAGCAAAGTATTGAATTTGTTAAGATTTCCATCTTTACGTTTCCCTTGGGGTGAATGTGCATAGGGAAAAAATTAAATTTAAAATTTCAGCTACTATTAAAGGACTTTTTTTTTCCTTCCAGAAATAAATTCAAAAATACTTCTTTTGCTTTTCCAAAGAAATAATAACTTTTCTTTACAATGGAGTAAGGTAGAATGGGCTATAGTATGATTATGTCATCTGCTTAAAATATTACTACTAATAACATTATGATCATCAGATATATGGAGTTCTTTTCTAAGTAAAGCATTTACACAAACAGACCTAGGGAAGTACTAAGCCAAAACCAAGCAAGTAGAATGTACTTGTAGATCTAGCAATGACTGGTTCTTAATTGAGAGCTTTTCTCTCAGAACTAATGAATCTGCACAAAATTCAATCAGAAGTGCAATGTTTTCTTTTATTACCTTGGGGATCCTTACTCTCCATACTGAGTTAGGTTCTTAAATGTACATTCCTTTACTGAATTGTTTGAAACTGCACCCATGGCATCTATACTAACTTTAAAAAAGAAGGTTTGGCTTATTTCACTGATTTGCTTGGAAAAATTTTAGGAATAAATGAGTTGGAGGCCCATCCACAGGGTCCTTCTATAGCAGTCTTTTTTCAAACTTGGCAATTTTAAGATGTGTGAACTTCAACTACCAGAATTCCCCAGCCAGCCAGCTGAAGTATTATGGGAGTTGAAGTCCACACATCTTAAAATTGCTAAGTTTGAAATACACTGTTTTAAAGACTGGCCTGATAATGTCTCTTACTGAACAATAAAAGATAAACATTAATTACGGGATACAACTGAAAATATACAGTCCCAGTTGTGGGAATGAGCCAGCACTTTAATCAGAAAAAGGAAACATGGAGTTATTTGTTATTTTACTTATTTTATTTTGTCAAGCAATTGTTAGATAACAGATATTAGTATAAACATGGTTATGAATACATGAAATGAATACGAATAAGAAAAAAAAGAAACAATAGGACAGTAGGCACGTTGATGCGCTTATGTACCCCCCTAATTAATATTTAATGATTATTTAATTATCTAATAATTATTGTAGTGATTCTCAGTCATCCAGGTCATGGAGGCAACTGGACTTTCTTGGTTTTTCTTTCGAAGACATTTCACTTCTTGAATGAGAAACAAAATGTCTTCAAAAAGGAAAAACAAGAAAGTCCAGTTGCCTCCTAAAAAAGCAGCTTTGGGACAATATGGAGGGTATTTTGAGAGTTTCATGAGAAGCACTTTAACAGAAAATGTAGGGGAAATAATTTCATATTCTTGGATTAAGGAAATAAAAATCTTTCTGCTTCAGCAATTTCTTGTAAGGCATACTTTTCTTCATTGCTTTTGTTCTGACATTCTTTAAATTTCTCAAGCCTTTAAACCATAGGTTACATTAAACTGTTATCAATCATAACTCTATTCTTAAAGATAATGATGGTTCCCATACAAGAACAATAAAAAAATGCTCTACTGAATTTTTATCCAAGGCCTGATTTATTCCCAACTAAATCTTTTCTGATCTGTAGAAAAAGCCAGTTTCTCTATTATGAGCTTGTTGGTTCAATATAATTGTTTTGTTATGCAATTGCTAAGAATATATGGGCTTATTTGTTGCACCTCAAGAAAAGCAGTGTTTCTCAACCTAAGCAACTTTAAAATTAAAACTGCTGAAGTTTAAAATAAAAATCAAAAGCTTGCTTGCCTAAGCTCTACAGATCCGTTTGGATATCCTGCTTCTTGAATCCTGCTTTGGACAGCTTTTTGGTAAGCATAAGCATTCCAGAGATATATTCTTCCAATGAGAAAAAACAACTGTGATCTTCCATGGAAATTTTTTCCTATTTCCTGTCTTGGTTGCTACTAAATGCTTCTAATGTCTTGTTTTGATGCTCTTCTTGTCAATATGCGGCAAACACTTAATTCCCTTGGCTCTGCTTCTTCACTATCAGATACTGCCATCTGCTGCTTTTCTCTGTTGTATGTCCTCTTACAAAATAAAAATACACATTGTTTCTGATATTTCCTGTCACTGTTCATCAAAAATTGAAGTATTTCTATGTTCTCACTGCAACTGAGGGGCTCATATAGAGATACTTCTTGCCCTGCATTCGCCCTATGAGGTAGTGCATTCAAGAAACACAGTCAGGAATACTAGCTCTGCCTTTATTGTAACAAAATAATAACAGAACATAAAGTACACAAGTACCTTAGTATTCAATCACTTATCAAATTTTTTATCCTATACATTTGACACAAAAATTTTGTTCCAATACTCATTGTTTGTTTGGTAGTCAACACAAGAGTTAGAACTTGTTGGTATCAGCTACCTTGTGACGTTATATTATTCCTTATGGGGAAAATTTGTTTGGTATTCATCATTTTGGTACTTATCACACTCCTGGAACTAATCAACAATGAGTACCAAGGTACCACTGTAAATGAAGAGCTACATTAACAGAATCTTGAAAGACTAAAAGCATTTCTCCCATTCTTTCCTTTTAATCTCTGGAAATCTAGGAAGTATCCCTTCTGATACATTCCTCATGCCCTCCCTCCTTCTGTGGGCTGACATATCTTTTACATGCTGGTTGGGTAGTGTGCAGCTCTCCCTCCTGTCTCCCAAGGTCAATCTCACATACCATTACACCCTGAAAGCCATATTTGAATTCCAATACAACTGCATCATTTTAAAAAATGAAGCCACAAAGGCTTCATTTTTTCCAGTTTCCAGGGAATAGTTCTGTTACTCTGTTGCATTAAAACTGCCAAAGAATTTGGCAACATCTAAAAAGATTTATTAAGGCATAGGGTATTCTGGACATTATGATCATCAGATGTATGGAATTCTCTTCTAAGAAAAGAGTGTACACACTCAAACACACCTAGGGAATGGATAATAAAAGAAGTAGAGAGAAATAAAATACAGAAAGACTGACAATTGATAAAATCATTTTTGGTTCATGTATATGACACAAACATTCATTCTTTATAAGGCTGAGTGAAATATTTTTCTGTTTAATCCTTAGCTAATAGCTAGATGCTATCATCACTGGATGCAATTCTTCAAATCAAATTCTTTTCACTTTATTGTTTGCAAAGGGACTATTCTGAACAAATGTTGGGGTAAAGTTAAGAGGGTGGGGAACACAATTGCCTGGTCAATTCAAGGAGTGCTAACAAAGGGAAGAACCCTTTTCTCTAACGATGCTAGGCAAACCGTTTTTGAAACTGAATAAAATTGAATAAAGGTGGAATCATAATCCTTGGCTACTTACCAATTTCAACAATGTTTTCCATCCAAATCATTATTTTTTATTAAACCCTTAAGATAAAAAACAATACCGGACCAGAAAACACTGAGCTTTGAAAGAAAGCAGATTTCTAAGGATTTGACTACCTTAAGTATATCATTGTATATTACGTCTGAGTGGAATTCCCCACAGTATTTTAAACAATTGACCAGATATCTTGCAAGGTTCTGCAATTTGTGGCAGTCCCATTATGACATCATGACACAAATGACATTCAATACACAATTCCTGTCATTTGTGTGATGATGTTATAATGCATGTGATTTTTTTAATCCCTCCTCCCTCCACCCTCCCATTTGTCATGTAAGGGCTAAAACTCCAGGAAATCAATAAATATGTTTAACAGTAAGAATAATTTGGACTCTGAAACAGGACCTCAAGGCTTTGAGCAGCCGGGAGGGAGAAAGTTCATCTGTGCATCATCCCCACAATTTTCTCACTTTTTTTTTCCTACTGAAGTCAATAGTCCAATACTCAGGAAAGTGGGGAGCTGGAATCCCAAAACAAATTAACTCTTAGCATTATATTTTAACCAATTGATTTGCTGCCTTGAATGAATAATATTGAGCCATTTAATTCTTTCAAATATTGAACTTCATGATGTGAAAAGCAGGATGATTATTTCTACTTTGAAAAGTCCCTATTATCAACCTATTAGCAAGTACAATACATTGGTTAAAATGTGTCTTCGCTTTTGCCACTCAAGGGTAGTTTTGAATCTTTTCTATTTTTAATATCTGGGAATTACTTCACATCTTGGGGGGAAAAGCCCATATAGTCTAGTAGAACTTCTTGCATTTATAAAATCTTCTCTCATCTCTCCAAGTTAAAGACTCCAGTTAGAATAGGTAGATCTGCTCCAGTAATTATTAAGGTTTGTTATAGTTTATTTGTACCAGTTAATGCAGGGGTGTCAAACTCGCAGCCCACGGGCTGGATGAGTCATGTGCTGGCCCCAGCCATGCCTGGTTTAGTGAAGGGGGGGAAAGTCCTGATATGTCACATGATGATGCTGTGATGATGCGAGTTTGATACCCCTGAGTTAATGCAATGGAAGGGACTAGCAACTTATTCAAATATCAAATGTATTGTCTTACATCATGCAATAGCATTGGCATATCTGCCCCAACACATTTTAAATAACTAAAATCTGACTGTATCAACTTTCATAATTTTAGGTGATTGTACCCAAGCCTAAAAACCAAAATGATACATGACAATTCACCCAATCTTAATTTTCACATCTTTAGACAAAATCTTGGCAGACCAAAGACCATACTATCTGCATCTACAATACACTTTGTGAACTAACATAGAGGAGCTGTCTTCACCTTCTTTCTCTCATACATTATATCTGGGCTAAGTTGCCTCTTACTCCTCTGGTATTTAACCCTTCCCTTCTGGGGATCTACCTCCTCACGCATTCCATTCCATATTCTGAAATCTCATCTCACCCCAAATCTTAGGCGATCTGAGAATGCCAACATCCCAGAAGACTGGATTACTAAGTGAGATTTCAGTCATTTTTATTTAATTTTAATGAAAATAAATTTGAACTGAATGTTTTTATTAAGGTAAAATTATTATTTAAATTATTTTAAGTTAATGGGGAGGATGCAGTTGCCATATTGGAAATGTTGCAGGAATGTTAGACAAATATAAATCAATCCATTATAAATCAATTATTATACATGAGAGAACATTTTTTTACAAGTTATTAAGCAGTCTAGGACAGGCTTGTCCAACCTGCGGCCCAAGGGCCGCATGCGGCCCAGGTCACCTTGTAATGCGGCCCAGTGCCCACCCCAACCTTCGTGCCAGAGCCAGCAAGGAGGACGAGGAGAAGCAGGCGCGAGGCAGGGCGAGGTGAGCGCCAGGCCAAGCAGCAACAGAAAAAGCAGGTGCCGTCAGAGCGCCACCTCCTGCTGTTGCCACCACCGCCATCGCCGCCGCTTCTGCCCCTGCTGCCACTTCTGCCCCTGCCACCGCTGCTGCTTCTGCCCCCGCCGCCACTGCCCCCGCCGCTGCTTCTGCCCCTGCTGCCACTGCCCCCGCCGCTGCTGCTGCTTCTGCCTTCCAGTCCTGCCTCATCCAGCCGGGCCATTTGCAGGAGGGGAGGTAGGCGCGAGGCGGGCGAGCTCCCCCCCCCCTGCAAAATTTGGCCGGAAAATAAACCATGATTAAAAAACCGTGATAAAAAAACTGTGATAAAAAATAAATAATTTTTAATAAATAATTAATAATAAAAACATCTCACTAACTTCATTTCCAAATAAATTTAATATGTTAACTATGGTTTCTATGGTTTTTCTGGGTGACCAGGTATCGTTACTGTTATTTTATTTTATGTGCGGCCCAAACCAAATTTTCATCTTCTAATGTGGCCCAGGGAAGGTGAAAGGTTGGACACCCCTGGTCTAGGACATGGGTCCCCAACCCCTGTGCTGTGGCTCACTATTCAGTCACATAGGAGCTTGAGGGGTTGGCACATTGTGCAACAAGGTCACATAGGAACTGGGTTAGGGACTTCTGTCCTCATTGTGAGTTGTGTGTGTGTGGGGGTGCTCAGTCAATCTCATTGTACATATATGTACTCTGACAATAAAGGTAATAATAATATTGGGCCATGAGCTATTTGGAACCGGGCCATGGAAGTGGCAGGTAAGCATGCACATACATCCCCACTTGCACAAGCAGTGTATGAGAGCATGCATGTGCACTCCATTTGCACAAACACGCATGCTGTCCATTCACATGGGACCATCCCCTCTCTCCCCTCCTGCCAGTCCACAAAGCTGGAAAGGTTGGGGAACTGTGGATTAGGAGAATTTTGAGAGATCTGTAAAACACTCTGAAGTGATATATAAGTGCTATCTTGAGGGAAGGGTCAAAAAAGTCAAGAGAACAGCTCAGCTCATGACCAAACCTGTCCTCTTTTTATGTGTCACATACTTGGCATCCATCAAAACGGCCTGGGGCTACAGTTACTTGGTTGCAGCTGTTATCTTGCATCTCCTACAGACACCTCTGGAATAAATCCATTTCCAGTCATTGTAAACTTTTCTTTCAACTGTTTTCTTATCGTCTCCTTGATGAAATGTCCACAGTGGATTTCATAAAAACAAATAATAACCCACTTAAAAGCTTGGAAAATCAGCCAGCCCCCAAGAGATTCATGTAACTGATACAAATATTTATCTACGAATTAGAAATTACCAACTTCTGAATCTATGTTTTGTAGATATTAAAATACCTTATCATGCACTTTGGAGCTTGCTTTTCTATTTCATTGTCAGTAGAGTTCTCTTTGATGCAACATTACTCCCTTCCTGCAATTTAATTTGTTTTAAGAGTTCAATTGTCTTTTAACTGCATTTGTTGTTTGCAGTCTCCCATGATAAGGCGACCTCCTTCAGTTATTTGTTATATTTGTGGCCGTGAGTATGGAACCCATTCCATAGGCATCCATGAACCACAGTGTTTGAAAAAATGGCATATTGAGAACAATCATCTGCCAAAACATTTGCGAAGAGCTGAACCTGTAAAGCCAGTTGTCTGTTCCATAGGAGGTAAGTTACGAACAAGCCAGCCAAGTAGATGCTAGTTAGGGATGAAGAACAACTCTTTAGGATGAAACCAATTTGAGAAAGACTGCACCAAATTCTCTGCCATACATGAGATCCATGGCCTCACAGTGCCAGTATTGTGACAATATGGCTTCTAGAGTAGGTTTCAAAGGCATCAGCAAATTTTAACAGGTACACTTCAAATTGCACAGTCAATATCCTGGACATTTAAATGAAATGTTTCCATCCTCTATGTTTGGAACCACATTTGAAGATAATATTATAAAAAGTCAAACTTTTCATATGGAACAGGGACCTTCATATGGATCAGGAAACAATCATGACATAATTAAGACGAACTTGTGAGATACAGATCCCAGAAAAAAATCCAGAATATTTTATTCAGTGGTTCCCCCCCACCCCCATAACTGTAACATATATTTAAAACTAAAAAACAGATTACTTTAAAAATGTTATGACAGTTTGATATGAGCATAGCAACCCCCCTTCAAAATAAAAACTATGGAAAGATTATAAATTTGGGGGAACTAGAGAATGAAATCCTGGCTAAATTTTACACCTTGAACATTTGCCCAGATCTATGAAGTTGTCTGGATACTGGGAGACTTCCAGAAGTAGAATAGTGGAATTTATTGTAGATTCCACAGCCGTTTTTGAAAAAACAACTGTGGATTTCATCTTTACTTAACAGACCTTCCTGCAAATCTAAGTCATCCTATATAGACTGTTTGTTTCTTTAAAATATTTGAAAGTCACATGAGGAGCTGGTTCTTTCTGTGCCCCTCTATTGATACTTGACTTGTTTTAGTTGTTCTTAAGCATAGGAATGAAAATTTAGATGGCTATAAGAAAGACGATCACAGATTTCTAGCAAGCATGTGCAAATTCAGAACAAGCTTAATGTGTGAAAAGATCAGTTTGGCCTTTTGCATCAGTTCAGAAAAAGTATATTTGCTCATGTGTTATCAAACTTATCAAACATCTCCATGTTGGTACCATTCCCCACCCCACCCCCCAAAAAAACTGATTCAGAAGTGTCTGACTCTATTCAATACTTTAAATTACCATGGAGATTGAATTTACAAATTTAAATGGATTCATCAAATAGCTTTTGGATTGAATCTCTGAACTGGATGCTTGGAACCTCTAATATCTAAGAACTTTTAAGATGGGTAGGAACAATCATGCAATATGTTACCCCAGTTTTACTTTTTATTTCCCAAAAAGTTCAAACTATATGTGATGCAAGAGTTGCATGCAATTCAAAGCTCTTTTTCTTTTGCCAGGGCTGGGGCTGGAGGGTTAGAGTGTGTGTGTGGAGGGGGCGGGGGGGGGCGGGGGGAGAAATAGTGTACTTAATGTTGTCCTTAATATTCAGCCTTTTCTCCACAATTCCAGTGCTTCTGGATTCATACTGTCAAGATAAGTATAAATCCGAAACTGTGAACTTTACATGAGACAGAAAGCTTTGGAGAAAACTTCAACGGGAAACACAACTAACAGGGAAAAGATTAAGCATTCACTTTCTCCACTCACTTTTTAACTGCAAAATACCTTCCTCCAGAGAGATACTTTTGAAAGGAGAAGAGGCCAACATAGTGCTCCTTTACATTGCTTTATGTTAAATATATGGCATGCACATTCATTTCCTGAAAAGGAATATAATTGCTGCAGCCAAAAGAATACAGTTGATGGCTCATCTAGCAAAGAGGTATATTAGGAACATGCACATTAAAAGATGAAAAGCTTACCCTTATATGAATTATAGTTGAAGTGTGTGGCTTCTTATTGAAAAAAGATATTATTTTGTCTCTGACAGAAATAACTTTTGTTTTCAGGAATTTTGCACTTAGTATCTTCAAATCTAGCTAATGCATTAAAAGCTGTGTTTTCAAATGCCAGTTCTTTTGAGAAAAGCAAATTATTTGAGATTTCTTTCATCCTTTTCTGCCATAAAGAATGTGAGGTTCGGATGCTACTGGCATAAACTTCAGCTAAAGGCTCTTTGAAAAAGAAATTGCATGAAACCCCCCTTTTAACTAAAAGGCAGGAGCAAAGATGTTGATGCAAATTATAGCATTTAAAATGCATGCCAGCTGCCTTAATCTTGAAATAATTGCAGATAAAATTGCAGATGAAATTGCTGTTTGTGGGAAAGGATACAAAATGGACTTAACCTGATGTCTGCTGATTTTGTTCTTTGGGTCATTGAGTTAATAGTACTCTGAGTCACACTGAAGACATTTTAAAAAATGAAATTGGAACTAAGCGGAATTCTTTATCCCAAACAGCAAGGGTGAAAAAGTGAGAGAATACTGCACATTTTTTCCTTTGGTTGGATAATGTTGGTTCATTAAGCAGGATTTTTTTAAAAAAAGATGTGGTCACAACAGTCTGATATTTGAAGGGTAGGCAAATACGTTAAGAATGTGTAACACAGCACATGCTGAAATGGTTTCTCCAGAAGTACAAGATTATTCAGTTGTAGTTAGCTTTATGTGACTCCTGAGACAACAGGCAGAGTTTTTCTGGGTTTTTCTTCCCTCATAAGGGCTATGATTTAGTTAAAACTGAAAGGCTCAGTCAACAGGTATTTCCTGAAACTATTTTCCATAAAAACTGAGTATGACTCTCTAGAATGAAAACTGATATTTTCTCTCTTTTAAATTTTTCCAGCCAAAGGTTACTATGATCTTGATGCTTTAAATGAGTCTGCTTGGCAAAGCGCCCAGAGCCAGCTAGTTCCATGTGATATTTGCGGCCGTACCTTCCTGCCAGACAGACTGATTGTCCACCAGCGGTCCTGTAAACCAAAGACACCAAAATAAAACTCTCCTCATGTTAAGGATTTAAGGAACAAAATTGTTCTCTAACCTCTAGAATGAAAGTTTTCGACATTGAAGAATCATTGAACAATATAGAATCATTCTGAGTCTGCCCTGCATAAAATTAACATAGTATTGATTATGAGAGTGACATATGGGACATGTAGCACCTGTGACAGTGTTTTTCAGCAATTATTGATGAAGTGGCTCATAAAGACAAAAGACAAAAAGAACCTTTATGGAAACATCTGCAAGATGGAGCCTTCACAGAAAGGACAGTGGCCTTCCCGCTGTTCAGTGATTACTGTTCTTCCAAGTATTGCAATGTCTGTTAAGAAATTGTTTTGTTTGATAGACGCCTCATTTAGTAAATCATGTATAAGAATGTTTATTTTTAGTAATGAATTTTCGGTTTTAAGGGCTTGATCGACAGCAACATAAGGACCATAAAATTTTTGATAGCCTTCATCAAAAGTGGGTATAATTATTTAAACCTTTTTCAAATATTGAATCATTAATTTTAAAAACTTTGCCTGGTTCTGAGTGTTTTGGGACAAAGGTCAACTGTTCCCCATAATTCCATTCCTCTCACCCCCTCCCCTGTTTAACATCTACATGAAATTTCTAAATCAGTTTGATTCTAAATCTATTCTGTTTTTTCCCTTCATACAACTACTGTAACTGTAGATAAGAGACTTAGCCTACATTTGCTGGCCTTCCTGTGCCATGATCCTTTAGCCATTGCCTTTTACAAAATAGAGAAAAGCTCTGAAGGCTATCTATATATCTGTATGGATGTGTCAATATGGATGGATGATTGAAAAGATTTGTATGACACAATGCAGAATAGCATCGACCCCGAAACCAGTTTTGAATGTTTCTTCCCCATAGCCCATCCTAGCTTTTTTTTTTTAACAGTTCAGGGCTGTGGAATACCAGCATAATGAATGGAAACCTTGTTTTATGCTCACAGGTTATAACGTTATGCAGAAAGTTTGCTGCTCTTTGAGATTCCCAATATGAAATGCAGAAGGCAGGCTTCAAAGTTCCAGAAGAAAAGAATGGATGATGATACAATTTTCTTCAGAATTCAGGTGGGAAGGGAATATCATTAATCCTCAGTATACTGTTTGTGCATCAAAGTACAAGTTTTGCTACCACTCTCATAGACATCTGTTTTCTTTTTTTATTTGGAATGATTATTTTACCAAACAATGACCAAGTGACCATATAGTGTTATGTAGTCCAATAAGCACTATAGAACGAGTAAGTGATAGTAAGCAACAAGAGTTTTAACACTATTAGTGAGCACATATACTGACTTTTAATCTGAAAGCTTGCATCCATAATTTGTACTATGAATATTTCTGTTGGTTCATCATAAACTTCTCTCTTCTAACTTTAAATAATCACCTCACTATACAATATAACAGTCTGCTGACACAAAACATGATGTGGTCAGATAATTATTGTAAAGGAAAAAGAATAAACTACCATCAAGATGAAAATTAAAATAACCCATCCCTATATTCAAATTTGAGTTATTTTAGTTTTCTTTCCAAAAAACCTGGAAGAAATATAGTGAAGGGAAAAGTAATAAAAAGACCCAAACTAATCATGCACTCTGATTTGCCCAGCATTTGTAGAACTTGTATGACCCAAGGCTATTCATAGTTTGAGAAAAAATTGGGGAAAGCAGCCTTTCTGAAAAAGTTAAAAAGAAAGCCAGATGAAAAAAAAATGGCAAAATTGTCTTGTTTTAAAATTGTACAAGACTCTCCTTTTGGCTAATTAATTATGATAGCAACCACATTTGAAATTTCAAATGCCTTTACCAGTTGTAGGAAGTTAGCACCCACCCGTCTCCTAGAAAATTGAAATAGCCTAGGAAATATTAAAAAGGCAGAATATTTCCTCTAAAAAGAGTAGAAACTCAGAAGCAGAAACTCACCCCCACCTTTGTTAATGGGTGGGCTATTAAGGCCTGGGCCAGAATACTTTACATAACAAAAATCTTCAGGTAAAGCTATAGCAATTGCCAAAAGTCCTTTTAAGGACATAAATCATCCAGCAAGGCTCAACCAAGCCTGGAACTCAGGACAGCCTACAGAGTTGCCCCTCATGGGAGTCTGACAACCAATTAGAATACAAGCGCCAGTTCAAATCCCAACAGAGGGTATAAAACCCAGGCACTTTCAGCACCTCAGTCCCTTTTTTCTAGATCTCTTCCTTTTCACTCTGGAGCTCCAAGCCATGTGGTCCTGATATTAAACCTTCGAAACAGCCTCCATATTTCCAGTGTCTTTTCCCCCACTTGGAACTGAACCCAGAAGGATATTTCTTTCAACACAGCCTAAAAGGATTTGTCTATACCAGGTTTACTGTGTATATGAATATAAAAACATGAACCTAACATCTTCCAACCACTGATTAAAATAAGAGAAAATAATGCTGCCCTTTGAGGGATGAGGATAGCCCCCCGGATATATTGGGGGTGCAACTCTCACAATTGCAACACAATATGGATTTTAGTTTCTAATATAGCAGGAAAGTACCAGGTTGGAGAAGACTGAGACGTGTTTCATATTCTTTTATTTTCAACCACTTTACTACTTCATATTTCATGAAGACTATGAGAATGAAGTTTAGATACAAAAAACAAGTCTCACGTGGGAGTCATTTGACCAATCAATTAGATGTCTCAGATGAGCGTGCTAAACTTAGTCAGCAAATCAGCAGCCTTGCATCTGATTATGAAAATCTAATTCTTTCCTTTCCAACTTGCCAGATCAAAATGAGAATGCATGCTCTCACTTCTCCATATTCTGGAAAATGTTTTGGCCACAAATTCACACTGTGCTGTGCACCATTCACATCACAATACTAAGGAATTATTGTTTCTAACAGTGCATTCCATATGTCTAGTATCATGTTTCCTCGAGTGGGTTGAGATGTCTTAGATTTCATATCCAAAAATGCATTTCTAACCATAATTATGAAGAAAAGACTAACTGTGTTAACACATATGGTGTACCACATGATGTTGACTAATCTAAGAATTGAGGGTGTTAGTCTTGTTCCTTTGCAAATCCAGCTTCAATCTCAAACCTACTCCCTTTTTTTTTTTCATCCTGAATCTATGATAACCGAGAACTTAGGAAATGTGGATGAAATAATAGTGTGTACTTTTAAAGGAAATTATTAATACAAATTTGCTCAATTAAAATTAAACTGAAAAATATCTAGAATATATGAAGTTGGAAGAATAGAAAAGGGTACTTTATCAGCCACCTGGATTTGGGAACTCTGCTCATTTGGAGCTCTAAATGGGAAATTCTGATTCTGATAACACACTACGACTTTGATGTATCACTTAGGATGACTTCAAAAGAGCCAATATAAATGATTTCATTATCAAGGAAGCATCAGAGGACTGTTATATGTACAGCAATTACTCTTCAGGTCAGCGGAAAACTAGGGAATGCTAGTGCAAATTAAAAACTGTGATTCAGTCAAGCACCATTTAATCAATTAAAAAAACCTCAGAATATATCGGCTTAGGGGAAAGGTTTACTGGAAAATGCATGCTGAAATCCAGCCCTGGGTGCTGAATAATGCTATGTCCTGGCAGATCAACACCACCAGCCTGATCAAGAAAGCTCACCAGCACCTCTTCTTTCTGAGATTACTGAGGAAGAATCACCTTTCCCAAAGTATTCTGATCAAATTCTACCGCTGTACAGTCAAGAGCATACTAACCAGCTGTATCTCAGTCTGGTATGGAAATTGCACCATTAAAGAAAAGAAGGCATTACAGAGGGTGGTGAAAACCACCCAACGCATTATAGAGATCCCACTTCCTGCCATTATGGACATTCAGAGGAAATGATGTCTGTGAAAAGCCCACAGCATTGTTAAGGACTCCTCCCATCCAGCCCATAAACTGTTTACCCTTCTTCCATCTGGGAAGAGGTTCAGGTGCCTGCAGTCCAAGACCAGCAGGCTAAGGAACAATTTCTATCATACAACGGTCTCTTTACTGAACTCCTCAACTCATCTATCCCCCACCACACACACTGATACTTCTCCTGATAATATATATCTTGTATAAACTCTCTGTGTATTATACTTACATTCAATATGTTCATAAACACTCTGTACAGTCATATATATTCCTTCCATAGACATATTCTGTATATTCATAGATATTCTGTATATCCATATATACTGTAGTTATATACTTTGTGTGTGAGTGTGTATATATATATATGTGTGTGTGTGTGTGTGTGTGTGTGTGTGTGTGTGTGTGTTTTCTTAAGTTTTCGCGGGTACTTACATGTATGGTATTCAGCTTTGTTCAGGTATTTTCCCACGTCATTATAGTTGCGCTTTTAAAGTTGTAGCAATGTTTCGGCAGAATCTCATCTGCCATCATCAGGCTTCTGTATTGTGTTCATCTGTGAGTCAGACTTTTACAGTTGTTTCAGTTTTAAATTTGGGGCTAGACTACTGCTGTGCCAGAATGGTTTTTTCTTCATTTCTTCATCCTGATTGGTTGGGAGTCTTGGTCTGTGTTTATTGGTCTTGGAGTTTGCTGTGTTCTGCTTGATTGGTGTTTCTAATATCTTCTGTCTGTTTTGTGGCTTTTTTAGTCTTGGTTGGCTGGCAACATTGTGTTCCTGTATTGGAGGCTTTTAGTGCAGCTTGGCTCTGAGTAAATGGACGGCTATCATTTGTTAGGAAGCTAGGTTTCATCTGGGTGCCTGGTTGGGGTGTGTTTGAGCTGGAGGTATCAGGGGGATCTGTTTGTGCCCAGGTGTTGGCCTGGCTTGTGGTGTGGAGACGTTTTTGTTTGTGAGTGCAGGCTTCCAAATAATTGACAGTCTGGTGGCAGTCTGACAGTCTGACAGCATGAATAGAAGAGATGATTAAAACTGAAATAACTGTAAAAGTCTGACTCACAAACGAACACAATACAGAAGCCTGATGATGGCAGATGAGATTCTGCCGAAACGTTGCTACAACTTTAAAAGCACAACTACAATGACATGGGAAAATACCCGAACAAAGCTGAATGCCATACACACACACACACACACACACACACACACACACACTTCATTGCTGTTTTGCACTTCTGGTTAGATGCTAACTGCATTTCATTGCCTGTGTCCATGTGCAATGGCAATAAAGTTGAATCTGAATCTAAAGATGTATGTCTGCAATATAAGAAGGAATGATATCTTTTGAGTTTTCATCTTCATGTCCTAAAGCTGATTGTAGGTATTTATAACAAATTGGACAATTTTGAGAGAATTGTCACCAGCATCTGTTTCCAAATGAAGTGTGCTGGAGGTCTCCATGCAACAGGAAGCTAGCTGAGAGCCAACTATTTCTTATTGCCAAGCTATCATGTTTCACGCTTTGCCTTCTAATGAAAACAAGAACAATATTGCTAGTTATGAGATAGATAGATAGGAGATAGATAGATAGATAGATAGATAGATAGATAGATAGATAGATAGATAGATCAAAATAATCAGTCTTGATCATGGACCTGAAAAGAAGTTTATTTAATATGACATTTAATGTCCACAGTTTCCATATTATGTGAGAAAAATATTTTTTAGGTCTATTAGTGATATTTCAGTAAATCTGTATGAAGGGGGAAACAGGTTCAATGTATTAAGTCAGTAGGCCAGTTCCTCTTCTAAAATCCTGCCATGCGTAAATCCAAATGAAATCTCATGACTTATTATTTCAAACCATGAAATAATTTTCTTAGGGCTATGAACACATATAAATATCACTGAGAAGAGAAAACAGAGATCTGATGCTTTTTGTGGAATCATACAGATAAAGCTTGGAACTAATAGGCTGAAGTCCTGGATATCACAGCTCCAGCATTCACATAATGCTTTTCAGGGACCCACAAATCTTCTTTGCAGACAATAATTCCCATTTGTCTTCTCAGCAGCATGTAGGTAGGGTGGGCTATGCTATTAGGAAAGTCAGGGTTAGGGTTATCAGCCCTGACCTTTTGCTATTTGCATCCTAAATGTAGCACATTTTTACGTCCTCTGCCTCTTCCCTTATTGGATCCTTCCTTCCTTCCTTCCTTCCTCCCTCCCTCCCTCCCTCCCTCCCTCCCTTCCTTTCCTGCCTCCCTCCCTCCTCCCTCCCTCCCTGTGCTACTCTATTCCTCAGTGGCACAGTGGTTAGAGTGCAGTACTGCAGTACTTCTGCTGACTGTCAGCTCCCTGCAATTTGGCAGTTCAAATCTCACCAGGCTCAAGGTTGACTCAGCCTTCCATTCTTCTGAGGTGGATAAAATGAGGACCCAAATTGTTGAGGGTTGTAAAGCATTGTAAAGTGGTATATAAGTCTAAGTGCTATTGCTATACAGTCTGCTGGCATGGACACCATATAGCACACGTTGGCAGCAATAACCAAAGCTGTATTCAACAAAAGACAAATGAACAAGGACAAAAACAATCTGTAAGATAAGTTGATTTCAAAAGAATCACAGTAGAATAAAGGTTTCCACAAGGGCCACATCAAGGATGCTCAACAATATAAACTGTTGTACCACTAGCTATGAAGATAAACAAATACCACAAAATGTTCAGTTATAAAGAGAAGCATCCCTTTGTATAACTTGCTCCACCAGACTGCCACCATAAGATTTGAACAGGGATTCAAACTAATTAATCTTATTAAGATTTATGAATAACAAAATAATTAAATGCAAATTTTGTTAAGTTAATTTCTCAATGTTTGTTTAAATTTAGTTATATCTTTTCTTCTGCTGTAATTAAATTCTGGCATTTTCATTATTGTAATTAACTTCTAATCAATAAAATGTTCCTGGGATTCAGAAGACTCTCAGGAACAATTCAGATAACTGAGTTTGGGAAGAAAATCATGCAAACCTTATTGGCCATTCAAACAGAATCTCTGAAATGGTATTAAAAGGTATAACTATTAGAACACAAATGAGATGGTTGCCTGTTAGACATATTCTTAAGACTGAATTTCATTGCATTCAGTCATGTCCAACTCTCAAAGTTGTTTAAGGCTTAAGAAATGTAATAAAGAAATAAAATAAGACTTTGTTTTTTCTGTTAAGGTTCAGTATTGTGATAAAAATCAACCATTTCAGACAACTGAAATCTAGAGATGCATGAACAATGTATAAGAGCTTTACTCTGAAACTTTTGCAAAAGGGAATTTTGCCCTTGGTTCCCAGGAAGGCTGGGGTTTATATATAGTCTCTGCCTCTTTCCTGGGTTCACAATCTATCCAAGCTAGGTATCTCCCTATGCACCAATCCTGTTATTGTAGCATAGCATCTGTTTCCTTATCTTGTTTACCCATTTCCATTTCCAATAATCTCCATCATTAACACAACACTGGTCAGTGTAACCTGCCAAATATGTAATCTTTATACAAAACAATAGAGAATTCTTACATAACATTCCAGTAAATTATCTTAGGTTAACATAGAAGTTAAAGATGGCGTTACCATTGCTTTATATTTTCACAGGTATAGATTTTACATATCACAATCCCTCCTGTTCTATTTCACCAGTTTCGACCTGTGAATTACCACTACCTGGTGACTCAACCATCTCCTTATTCATTGGTTTGGTTTGGTTATGTTACAACAATATTCAACATAATTACATATAGGCATACATTGAATACAGATACAAAAAATGAAGCCGATGATAACAACAATTATACAAATGAATAAGTCTCTGAACCAGTAAAAATTGATAATCAAGAAGTTAATCCATAATCCATCCAGGTTGAAATTCTACCTTATTTTTGTGTACATTTTTGTATACATGTGTCCCTCCTGTGTATCCTAAAACAATCCACCACCATTAGAAAGACTATATGATATTAATCATATCATAATATAACTCCATTTATTTGTTTATGTTCTTGGAATTCGCTACTGCCATACCTGTTGTCATATAGCATATTGCATAGGTTCCCCCTATTGCATATAAGCATATAAGCCAAAATATATATAACTACCATCTAGGTATAACACTTGTTCCATTGCATTTATCTCTTCTATTTCAGTACAAGGAAACACATCCTCAGTAGGTAAAGGATTATATATATTATATCCTTATCCTGTTTCTTTCCCAAGCACCTATATTTTACACAATCATAAACTAGTAAAATTGCAAGGCTGTAATTGGAGCCTTAGGATCTTGAAGGTATCCAACTGTACATCTACCTCTCCATATAAATGGAAGGTCCCCACACAAAAACATAAGCTTCAACTGAGTACTTCTTAATTCAGTATATTGACAAAAATAGTTCTTCCTCCAAAGTTCTAAATCTCATATAGGAAGGTGAAGAAGAACTATATAATCCAACACATTGATTATACAAAGCTTCCAGTCTTCTTAACACATCCCTATGTAACGACATCAAATTTGCGATTACACTTTGGATATCTATCTAAAGGTAATCCATCATCCAAGGTGGATCTTATCTCAGCTGTGGATTCTATTAGTGTCAGTGGTGTTTGCACCTGGTAATTAAGATAACTAGGCAATACATCAAAAGCCTCCATCCTTACCCTACATAAGGTACTAACCACTATCACTATCAACTTCATGTAGAAAAATTGCACACAGAATTAATGTTCTGGCACAAAATTTCAAAATATAATTTTAAGAAAGATTTTAAATGCAATAACTAAGGACTTAATGAGGGCAGTGCAGCCTAGAGGTGGACCTCTAGCCTAAAAATCAGGAGGCCCTGAATTCAATCCTAGGTAGTGGCAGATATTTCTCTCTCTCTGGGTGCAGTGAGTAATTGCCTGCTGCGAATTCCACATAGGCACCGGGAAGGGCATCCAGCCAGTAAATATTCAGCTCCATTCAGTCACTCGGACTCCACCTTGATGCAAGGAATTTACAGGGTCATTAAAAGGAAAAAAACCCTAAAGACTTAATGTATACATGGAGTGACATGATGGCCTACAATTAAGATGCTGAGCTTGTAAACAGCTGGAAAGCTGGCAGGCTGCATTTGAGACCCAAGTGCCGCATCACAGGTTGAGCTCCCATTATTTGCCTCAGTTCCTGCCCTTCCAGCAATTTGAATGCATACAAATGTAAGTAGACACATAGATTCTGCTTCAACAGGAAGGTTACTGCATCCTGTATTTTCATGCTGGTCACAAGATGATGAAAATGTCTTTCAGACATTGCAGGCTCCCTCAGCTGAGAATTTGCAATGAAAATCACCCCCTTGAGTTGGTCATGACTGGACAGAGAAAACTTTTAAAACTATACACTTCTTGGATATTTTACCCTGGGACAATTTTTTTTAAAGGGGGCAGTAGTTTAGAATTAATTAAATATAAATAATCTCTATCTATTATTTCTTTCATTTCTGCATACATACATGCACGCGCACACATACACACACACAAAGTAGACAGCATGTGACAAAAGTTTAGCCAGTAGAAAGAGTGAAGATTCATTGCATTTACACATTGCAATAGAAATGGACATTAATGTACATATATAAATAGTGCCTGTCATAGAGTGTCCTTTGCATTCATTTTTTGCAAGCATTTAGTCATCTGGAAGATTTTATGCTCGTTTGCTAATTGCTACATTTAAAGTTTCTGAAATGTCTATCTTTGCATTCAGAATACTTGAGCCCAAAATCTGCAGACATTTACTAATACATTTTCCAAACATCTTGCTATAGGGCTTAAATTATTATTATATTTCAGAAGTATCCAAAATTCAATACAGAATCTAGAGTTGACAATATTTGAGGAAATATTTCTGGGAAGCAATTGTAGAAAGAAAAGCCTTTTGTTAACACCAATTAACCTTATGTTATTGCTTTGCTGGCAATGCCAAGAACTCAATATCTCCAAGGTTAAATTGCACACTGGATACTTATATAGCATTCTGCACAGCAGCCTAAGCTAATGGCATATGTTCTTTTCCTGAGAAGTTTATAGTCTAAGTGCAGTTCAGTTGCAGGAAAGAGAGGTGGGAGGTGTAAAGCAAATGCAATTGCCAACATTCACGTTTCATTTTTAGAAGCAAAAAGGGTGAGTTTTAAGCGCCACTTTTAAGGAAGAGATAAAACAGACCTGATATTATCTTAACAAGATTCCATGTTCCAATGGCTATGCTGTACTCAGACCACTGATCAACTATTGGTTAATCAGCTTTTGTCAATTTGGATCGGAAAAATAGATGCAACAAGAGTTTGAAGAAATTGTATAAATAAAATATTTTTTATCGTTGCAATCAGAGCAAACCATATCCATCCCCACTACCCTCTTCTATAGTTCCAAATTGCTAACATGTATGGTAAAAGAAGGTAAGAATTCACACAGACTTCCTTTTTTATCAGTCAAGATAACTTAGTGTTACTGGCCAATGTGATATCAAACAAGCTTGAAGTTATTGCCACTTTGAGGAAATGATACAAGCTGAAAATTCTAAAAATTCTAAAATAAAAGAAATATAATTTATTCCTATTAATTGATAGAAGATATACAGACAACCTTTCAGATCTTCCAATAAATGGATTGCCCTCTTATTTTCAAGTTTGAAGTCCTATGTTGATTTAATATCATAGTAAGATCAAACAAAGAGATTGGAGTCTTGATCCTCACTCCTCCCCCTTTTTTCTACTATTCAAATGACCCTGATACTTTAATTATATTATAGTTATATTTTGCTCATGCTAATTATTACTTGCATGTTTTGTATCTTTATCATATTTCAATTGGTTAATTTGTCTTCATATTGATTATCACAAGCAAATGTTTATATTTATAGTGCTGCTAATGATTGCTAATGTTGAAAAGCATTGTGAACTCTCTCCCATTTAGTCAACTGCTCTCTGTAGCTATCCATTTGAATATCTTTTTTTGTATCTTGGATTTATAGATGTTTATGCTTTGGCATGAAGGATTCCAACAGAGGAAAATCAACAAATCAATGTGTAAGTGATCTAAAATTGTCCTCTCCCCATCCTGAAGTTTCCACTTATTACTAATTAAAGTGAATGAGTTAAATCATCTGACACAATTTCCTAAAGCCCTCAATCTATATCTTCTCATACCTCCATCAATCCTATTTAGAGTTATATCTGAGGTGGCAATCCTAAGCATGCTACTAAGACAGTAGAAAACATTACAAAACAGAAGGTTGGAAAATAGAACCCTTTTCATTCAGGACTATCCAACATTCTTTATGACCTTTTCAGGGGGCACTCTGCTAATAATACTGGACATATGTGTGACCCAAATAAATTCACTTAAACCTAAAGGGAAATAATGATTGATTAGTTAACATTCCACTTGAAAAGTTAGTTGAGACAAGAAATTCTCAGCTGTGTGAGCCAACATATGTTTTAAATATTTGCAAGAGATTACCACTGTAAATTAACACCAAAGCTGATGTTCCTAATTCTGATATAGTCGCAGCCCAATCTGAGAAATAGATCATTTGCCTGCTTGTTTATACAAGTGACATTCCAGACAGCAACAGCACTTCCAACTTTGTATTTGGAAAGAAATCAAATTGTCTTGCTCATGAATCAACAGACCCCAGCAGGTGGCAATAGATATACTTCTGCTTTCCAAAATTTTGAACCTCTTTTGTATTGACTTAGGTGTGTGTGATTCCTTCTAGTGCTTTATAGCTTACTATAAAAAATTTTGCCCAGGCTTTTGTTCAATAAAATAAGAAGACTGGGTGTGATTTCTTAGAACTCTTTTTATTATTTGCTATATGTTGTCAAATAAATTGAAAAAATTAAATAATGAAGATGAAACTGAAAAAAGCAAGGATGTATTCATTAATGAACAATTGTGTTACTATTTTTATCCAGCATATTATAAAAAATGTGAACTACTAGCAGCATATATCAAGAAAATGAAATTCAAAACTCTTAATACTCTAAAAAGATGATTTTTTAAAAATTACTTTGGTCAGCAGTCTGCAGGAGTAGAATTCTTCTGCCCAACACTTTTGGAATTTATTCTTTTCCTCTGCATTTATTCAAATAATTTAATAACATATGTTAAAAATAATGGGGTTAATATATATCAGTTATCTTGTCTTAGGTCTTTTTCATTATACTACTAGAACTATTATCCAAGATCACCACAATAAAAAACAGGAATTATACATAAGTAGTTATTTCCTTTGTGTTCTTTTTTTCCTCTCTTTTCCTTGACCATCATATCTCCTCAATTTTCTGCTACCAGTGGTCCTAGAACATAGGTGTCAAACTCACAGCATCATGTTGTCATCACATGATGTATCGCAGCTTTTTTTCCCTTCACTAAATTGGGGGTGAGAGTGGCTAGCATGTGACACATCCAGCTCACAAGCCATGAGTTTGTTACCCCTGTCCTAGAAGGAAGGTATAGTAACATAACATCTTGGAATGAAAATAACCATATATATTTCCAAAAAATTGGACATTTATCCCACGTACTTCTAGTTTTCCTTTTCTGTAGGATTCCACTCTCTGGCCTTATTGCTTATTTTATATCTAATGCATTTGATAGAAAAGAGAATTATTCTCACATCAAGCCATTACGCAGTTCTCTAGGATCATTAGGAAATGGGCAAAAATTCCTAGTGATCCTTACCTGTTAAATCTGTTCCTTCTTGGCCCAGAAGTAATTGTTAGCAGGTACCAGATGAATGGACAGTCAAAACAAGGATGTAGAGTTCATTTGGATAGTAATAGAGTTGTAAGAAGAAAATTTGGAGGATAAAAGAAGTCACAGATGATAGAGATAGGATTGAAGAGTGGAAGAGTTTCCTGTAAACATGTTGTTCTTATTTAGTTACAATTTGTGGCTAGTTTATAATACCTGATTTTCTCTCAGGGCTATCTCTCTTTATTAGAAAGTAAGTCCTATTCAAATGATGGAATGAGCCAGGGGCAACTCTCTTATAAATGTGTTATGTATAAACCAGCATGGTTGCATAAAAAGCTCTCTGATAAACTGAAAGACAACAACAACAACAACAAAGACAAATATAAAAAATGAAAAGGGGGACAAATAACTAAGGCAGAATACCAGCATATAGTCTGAATGTGCAAAGATGGAGTTAGGAAAGCTAACACTCAGAATGAACTGATGTCAACTTTCTTTCAACATGTAGAAAAAAGAAATGGAAATGATCAGTCCGCTAATAGGAGAAGATGGCAAGGAAGTGACAGGCAGAAGGGAGAACACAGAACGGCTTAATTCACTTTCTGTACTTGTTTTTACACAAAAGGAAAAAAACAGTCCAACCTATCACAATCAGTGCCTTAAAAGACAGATTATGAATACAAGTCAAAATATGCATGAAAATGTTAAGGCAGCACCTACTGACTCTAGACAAGTTTAAATTCCAGAGATAAATGGAAACATCCCAGAGTTCTGAAGGAGCTGGCAGATGTGACCGCAGAACTACTGAACTATATCTGCCAAAGATCCTGGACACTGGGGAACTACTAGCTGATGCAGTTCCCATCTTCAAAAAAATGGATCCAGGAATCTACAGACCAATCAACCTGACATTAATACCTGGGGAAATCTTGGAAAAGATAATCAAGTAACAGATTTGTAAATACCATGTCTCTCACAAAATAAGGCCGGGCCTTATTTTTTATTTTTTTTTTGAGCCCCGAAAAAATGGCTAGGACATCTTTTTGGGGATGAATTAATTCCCCTCCCCCACGCACCAGCGCTATCTCCAACAATAGTGTCTGAGTTGCTCCCGCTTTCCCCCCGTCCCCGTAACAACAGGAAAAAAAAGATTTTGAGGTACCTGGGAGCGCCGCGCGCTGCGTTTTGGTTTAATCCCGAGTGGCTGGGTGGGTATGAGAAGAGCTGAGCGAGGGCCTCTGCTGCTGTTACCCTTGGTGCTCCAGCCTCGGGCTCTGCAAGTTTGCAAAAGTCCAGGTGCGCAGCCCATTTCTGCATTCCAAGCACCCAGGCCGAGCTGCAGCTGTCCCTCTCTCGCCAGCGCCATTTCCAATAACAGCGGCAGCATTGGCGGGAACTGTGGAAGCATTTTAGCTGCTTCTCGGGTGGGGGAGCCACCTCCATAATTTCCATGGTTCCCACCTCTGCTGCCGCTGTTATTGGAGACGGCGCTGGCGAGAGAGGGACAGCTGCAGCTTGGCCTGGGTGCTTGGAATGCAGGAACGGGCTGAGCACCTGGCCTTTTGCAAACTTGCAGAGCCCGAGGCTAGAGCACCAAGGGTAACAGCAACAGCAATGCTCACTCAGCTCTTCTCACACCCACCCAGCCACTCGGGATTAAACCAAAACGCAGCACGCGGCACTCCCAGGTACCTCAAAATCTTTTTTTTCCCTGTTGTTATGGGGACGGGGGGAAAGTGGGAGCAACTCTGATGCTGTTGTTGGAGACGGCGCTGGTGAGAGAGGCACCAGCACCGGTGGGAACCGTGGAATCTATGGAGGCCTGAGAAGCGGCGGAAACGCTGCCAGACGTCCACGCCGATGCCACCCTCCTGCTGACCTGGGTAAGGGAGGGGTAAGGGAGCCCTCCGTGCTCCACCATGGTGTTAGGAGTAGCTGATGGTGAGGCATAGCTGCCCGCGGGGCACTCCTAATGGCAAGTTCTCCCCACCTTCCCCCCCCCAATGTTTTAAACTAGGCCTAAATTTGGGGGGAGGGGCTTAATTTCATTTTATGCCTAGAAAACATGCTGGGTCTTCCTATGGGGGGGTGCGTATTGTTGGAGAAACGTGGTACCTAGAAACAAGCAAAGCTAGAAGCCCATATAGCTTTGTCAAAACAGATTGTGCCAGAGAAAGCTTATTGCATTCTTTGACAAAGTGTCTTAAATTAGCTGATCAACAAAATGCTGTTAACCTAGTATGTTTGGACTTCAGTACGGCATTTAAAAAAGTAGACCACAACTTATTTCTTGGTAAAATATAAAAGTGTGGGATAGACAGCATCACCACTAGATGGACTAGAAACAAGCTGACTAACTGTGCTCAATGTGTAGTTCTCAGTGAAATTAGATCTACACATAGGGAAGCATGCAGTGGGGTATTCCAAGGTTCTGTCTTAGGACCAATACTCTTCAACATCTTCATAAACAATTTAAATGAGGGGATGGAAGGGGAACTCATCAAATCTGCAAATGACACTAAGCTGGGGGGAATAGTCAACAATTTAGGCTCAAGATCCAGATGGAACTTGACAAACTTGAACACTGGCCCCTTAGGCCACTAGACACTTAGACAAGAAAAATCTAATACACAGTATGGAATAGGTGGTACCTGGCTCAGCAGCAGTAACTGTGAAAAGGATCAATGAGTCCTAGTGAACAACCATTTAAATATGAGCCAGAATGTCTGCAGCTGCCATAAAGCCAATGCAGTCCTAGAGTGCATCAACATAGGGAAAATGTCAAGACCACATTACTATTGCTTTATACTGCATCCAGTTTGGTCACCACAATACAAAAAATGTTGAGACTTTAAGAAAAAGGTGTAAAGAAGAGCAACAAAGATGATTAGATGGTTGTTTGAAAAACTGGGTATGTCTATTCTAAGAGAAGGACTAGATGTGGCATGATAGCAGTCTTCTAATATTTGAGAGTCTGTCACAGAGAAGAGGGGATTAACTTATTCTACAAAGCACCTGAAGGCAGGACAAGAAGCAATTGATGAAAACTAACCAAGGAGAGATCCAACTAAGAAGAAATTTCCTGATAATGAGAACAATTAACCAAAAGTTGTATGTTTCCATCACTGGAGATTATTAAGAAGGGATTGGACAGTCTTTGTATGTAATGGTATAGGTATAGTTTAAGCAGGGGTTTGAACTAGAAGACCTCCAAAGGTTACTTCCAACTGTATTATTTTATAAGAAATTCTGTGTATTTAAAGCCCTTTCCTCCTAAAGTGCCCTTTGCTCCAAATGCCATTCTACTAAAGATCATATTGTATAGAGCAATAACTGGAGAAAATGATTGGAAGTTTATATACAAAAAATGTTTGGATATTACCATTATCCCACCTCAACAAAAATGTACAAATGAGGCAGACAGATTATAAACATCTTTGTCTAGAAACAATTGTTTATTCAAATTGTTCAATGAAGCAGAACAATATTTTTCTGACACAAACCATATCTCTTGCTTAATCTATAGCTAATTTTGAGGATTTTAAAGAAAGGAAATACCAATATAAATGAATAAAACATATTGTCTATATTAAGGCATTCCATATATCACATACAACAGAAAGGTACATGGTAGGCAATTTTAGTTGCTACCTAATGTGATATAGAATTGCTAACAGCTCAAAAAATAAAAGAATAAAAATTACCATGTTAGATATAAACGTCTTTTTGAAGCTACTGGACATTAAGTAACCAGAGAGTCCCTTTGCATGAAACTAAGAAGCAGGAGAAGTATGAAGCTATAGAACTTTCAATATACTATTTTAAAATCTGACAGAAAGTAATAAAAGTACTTGCACTTCTAAAGCACCTTTAATTGCCTGAAGATCTTTTCAACCAATTATTTATTAAGACTTTTAGTCCCAATCAGCCACATTCTATTAATTCAAGTAGATAAAGATAAGATTCAAATGGCAGGAGTGTTTCTTGAAAAATTCATGCTGGCTTCAAGAGCTGAGCTAAAATCAATTACAGCAGGAAACTACTAAGAAAATCCCACAAGTCTGTCTTTCTTTCTTTCTTTCTTTCTTTCTTTCTTTCTTTCTTTCTTTCTTTCTTTCTTTCTTTCTTTCTTTCTTTCTTCCTTCCTTCCTTCCTTCCTTCCTTCCCTTAGACGGGATCTTGAAGTTTTTCTACTCTACCAACACAGAAGTCCTCATATCACTTTGGACAAATGGATTGACAACCTTTTCTTCAAAACTTCAAGCAATACCACAACTGCAGGAGGAAAGCTGTTCCACTGATTAATCATTTTCAATGCCAGGAAATTTCTCCTTATTTTAAGGTTGGATCTCCTTCTGATGGGCTTCCACCCATTGCTTCTTGTCTTACCTTCAGGTGCTATGGAGAATAAATCAATGTCCTCTTTCCTACAGTACTCCTTTAAGTATTAGAGTAGTCCTAATAAAGAGTGGGCAAAAGTAACTGAGAATATCGTGATTTTGTACTGTAGCTGAACATGCAAAACTCACTGAACTTTCAGTTTCTGCTATCAAATTATTTTTATTGCTATTTATTTTTATATATCTTTTGGGTTATTATACTCAATGTTCCTGATCTTGTGGATTTTTATACCATTAGTCTACTTACTGTTAGACAGATGGGAGAGATGTTTATTTGCCTAAAATGAATAAAACAGAATGATTGACATAAGGAGTTTATGGAGGCAATTTTTCTGCCATTTATACTGTTCAGTTTCTCAGGATTTGTACCAGGGTATCTATAAGTGGAACATGGCTAGGGAGAAAACATTGATCAATTAAAAAAATATCCAAGTGTCCTTCCCCCTCCCACAAAGCTGCTGCATTACATCTTATTTTTATTCTGATGTTGCATGTGTGAATTTCCCCTCCTCAATGTAACATCTTCCAGTCAGAACAGGAGACACAATCAATAATTACACCAGTAGATGGATCCAAGCTACAAAACTTGGAAACAGCATATACTTCCACATTGTCCAAGTCAGCATTTGGGCTTTGAGAGTTTGTAGCTCATTAAAATAAGAGTTGAGAAGATTGTCCAAGCAAAGAATAGTTAGTTTTTGGCTCTTCTGCATCCTCTGATATTTGGGGCCTTCATCCTAGAAGCTGATTGTGACAGCTGGGATGGCTCAGCACTTCTCACGATCAAGTCCATCATGTGAATCCACAAACATAAAATAAAGTCCCCCCTAAATGCATGCATATCAGCAAGAAACCCCCATACACAGCAGGAATAACATTTACAGTATCCTTCTGACCTCTATTTCACCTCATCTTTTTTTTCAGTACATAAACTACTGTGCGTAGCAGATGTGACATATCATAGCTTGATGCAAACCAGTACAACATCAGACACAGTTCATTTAGACAAATACCTTTGTAAAAGGAGGGGAGAAGCCCACAAATGTGCAGAATTGCTTGCCATAAAGGAAGTCCAAATTTCTTGTGTTTCCTGTGGACACCTGAGGAGACAACTATATGACAGAAATATGCTTTCAATTAGATTTGGGCAATGTTACTTTTCCTTCCTTCCCTTTGTTAAGCATGTTTTTTCTTGTACACAATACACAATAACATTACTGTTCCATTGGATTTTTCAATTCCAAAGTGAGGTTTTTTTAATGCTACACAATTGCTTCTTTAACACCTCTATCCAGGTGCTAAAATTGTTATAGACAGAACTGTCTAGATATTGAAGTTCCAGTGTTTGCTGCGCAACTGTCTACATGCTTCAGCAATGGCGTGTGGAAGAACATTAAGAAAAGTAGTTTAGCTCGAAATAACAGGTCATATACGTTTCCCACTCTGCTTTACAAGATATGATCTTTGGCACTGGCATGCATTCCATTGCTTCTATGATAGAACTATAGCAGAGCTATTGAGCATTGCAACTAGTTTGATAGTACTTAAAATGTCTTTTGAATGATTGAAACTCCCCAGATCTACTACAGGAGTTAGAAAGGATAAATAAAAACATAAATAATTCAAGAATAAGGAGTAAGCATGAATGTCAAGTATAATGATTTTGAAGGGCTGTTGCACAAAGGATGAGAGAACTTTTTTCTTTACTTCCACCATATGTGCAAAGTGCTTTCACAGCAGAAATGTTCTGAATCTCAGATAGCCTGATGAAAGTACTCATCACCTAACAGTTAATATGATAAGAAAATTTCCCTCTACATAGCTGGAAAGAACCCAAATCTTTAGCTGCAGATAAATGAATAAACAAATCCTCATTTAAACTAACATAAATTCAACTGAAATGCTTTTTTGATTTTAACTATTCAAACATTTTGTTCAGTTGTCTTCAAACTTCTAAGAACATTCATTATACTGAACTCAGGAAGAATCAAGTTCTGGGTGTTTCCAGTCTTATTTTTCTGACAATTATTAGAAAGATTGTTAGTATCTTTGAAATTTTTGTGTCATCAAGATCTGTACCAGACCTCTGGCCCTATGATAACACATATTTGAGATTATGTTTTGTGTGTTATTTCCACCTTGGCACCATTTTAGTTGTTAAGATTAATGAAATATCCTAAAAACTTTTTTAAAAAACAATAGAAAATCTATTTGTTTTGACTTCCCCCTTCTAAATAACTTTTTAAAGTTTCTGATTACAGAGAAATTGTTATGACCAGAAGAACAATAGATACGGGGAGGAACGTATGACTCACTTGGGTTTCTAGGTTATAGTGCTCCATAGAATAATGTAATTGTACTTATGTTATTAGAGGAAAAGGAAATTTCTCTCCAAACGACAAAAGCTTAACCTATTGTAACATTTCATTGGCTAAGAGAAATGCTGAGATGATGCCAAGTTGCTTTTCAAACTATTTCAGCTTGATAAGGTTATGGATGCAAACTGCATCTTCTCATTTCCTTCCCCTCCCATAGTATATTGTTTCACATGAATAAAAACTGAGCAACTTAAGTGAATTATTTTCAAGAAATGTCCCCACTGACTTAGGTTTGTTTGCTTTACATGCAGGGTTTTTTTATCCCCTGCTAATCATTTTAGTACATACGGACGAGCTTGAATGGGTCTGCAAAAGCATTATGTGTGCTACAATTTCCATCTTTTCTATTAAAACCAATATTAATATACCATTAATATACCATGGGGATTTCCTAGAGGAAAAAATACCTGATTCAGAAAAAATAGAAATTGTTTTTGGTTTTGTTATTATTTTAACTAACAAGAGCCAATTTGGACTAGTGGTTAAGGCACTGGGCTAGAAAGCAAGAGATCTTGAGTTCAAGTCCTGCCTTGGCCATGAAAGCCAGCCAAAATCACATGGGCCAGTCACTCTCTCTCAGCCCAACTCACCTCATAGGGTTGTTGTTGTGAGAAAAACAAGAGGAGGCGGCTGTGATGGATATGTTTGCTGCCTTGAGTGATTTGTAAAAAATCATAAAGATAGATAGATAGATAGATAGATAGACAGACAGACAGATATTTGCCATTTTTCTCATCTACCTTTCTTCTCTAGGTGGATAGCTACACTAGATTAGCACAACAATAATGAAACAAAGGCATTTTAAACACTAATAGATTTTCTATAGCATAAGTTTCATGGAAGTTGGTATAGTCTTTGATAGATTTAAAGACTACTAGATGCCTTTGTGTTCTCTGTTGCTATATAAGTGCTGTTCTGCATATTTTCTTCACCTTCACCTGCTTATGAAGTTCAGATTTTTATGTTCATCAATTGATGGTAACAACATTAATGTAATTACTTTTGCACATGAATAGTTATTGACCTCACCTCTGTATGTTTTTCATGAGAAGAGTCCAATAATTAATTAATAGAGCTTCGTTCTTATCTAACTAAATCAACCCCTCAAGTTTCTTAATTACTACTTTAAACAATGGAGATGTAGAAGTTGGAAGCTGGAGAAGGCCTGTTATAGGTGAAATTTATTTGCACTTTTTACTTTACCCCATTGACTTGTCTAACCTCTGTCTTATAATGTGTAGTTCCAGGTCTTCTCTCCTTATCACTAGATTACTAATGCCGAGAAGAAATTATAATCCTCGCATCAAAATATGAAATAAATAATAGGTTGTGCATTGCTCCGGATTCAATTCCAAAAAGTTGTCTTGGAACCCATATGGGCATGAGAAAAACACCTGTCTCTACCTGCCTCTTCCCCCAGCATCACATGGCTGTCTCTGCACATGCCATGAGTTTCTGGGAAAAGACCTGGCAATTATTATTTTTTAAATATATACATTTTAGATTTTATACAAATAGTAAGAAATATCTTCAAAAAAGAAAAAAAGAAGTAAATGTGAAAAAGAAAGAAAACAGAGAAAACAGGAAAAGAAAAAACAGAAAATACACATGTACGCACATATTCACATACACATGGACATACACATACACACTCACACACAAATATATATGTATATATATTGACCTCATCTCTGTATCCTTATTATGAAAAGCAACTCTAATAGTTAATAAATGGAATTTGGTACATATGTAAGTAAATCAACTCTGCAAATTTCTTAATTACTATTACTTAATTACTTAATTTTATATATACAATTCTAATCATATTTCTGCAAGATTTCATCAATTCCTTCTTTCCATAACCTATAATTTCTAATCATCAAAACCGTAAGTCACAAAATCATTTTCTTTCTACACAAAAGTCCCTAAGGGGTTTCTAGTTATTGATAAATATCAGTAATGATCTCTCTCTAATCAGGAAGTCAGTTTATCCATCTTAGCAAATTCTGTCAATTTTATCAACCATTCCTCTATTGCGGGTAATGCAGACAGAATCTTTCCATCTTGATGTATATAGTAATCTCGTCACAGTAATCATATATCAAAAAAATCTTCCAGGCTTGTTTTCTGACTGTTTATCCATCAGTCTTAAAAGGAATAGTTCTGACTTCAACTGAATATTGACTTGGATTTTAATATTTTAAATCCTCTATATCTATGTACAGATATGAGTCCATTTTTTTAGCTTTTTTATTGGTCCACCAAACAAAAATATCCCTTCATGTTGCTCACATTTCCAACATGTTTGAAATGCCTTTATACATTCTATATAATTTCTTTGGCTTCATCTACCATGAAATCGACCATAAAATCTACCATCTACCATAAAATCATAGCACAATGTAAATTTCAATTCTTGCAGCTACCTGTTCTTCCACTGATCCATTTGTATATTGTATTTGTGTATTATATCCATTTGTAAAAATTCTTAGCTGATATTATCATACATTCTTTAACCTATTCTTCCATTTCAAATTTCAACAAAAGTTGATATATGTACATCATTCATACACAATTGCACTTCACATTCTGTCATACCATGCTCCTTACCATAAGTCTTTTTATCCATGTGAAATCTTTCTGATAATTATAAATGTGAAAACCATTGACAGCTATATCCTTTTGCCATTAATTGCTCTTTTGATTTAACTTTATATGCCCCTGGTTGATATTCCAATATTTACTGGTATGTAATTTGTCTTTGCCTGTTGATTTTTTTCTATACAATGCTTCTTGTGCTGAGATCCATAGAGCTGTTTTAAGACAAGGCAACTTTAAACAGTTACAGAGAGATGTTAAATTCATGTGCCTGTAAATTCTGAAGAAGGCTTTTGAAATCAAATCTAAAGCATGGTACAGTTCTCATGATTAAAAAAAGGCAAACTTATGTAATAGCTCCGGTTTTTGTTTTTGTTTTATTTTTAAGGCAATATAGACTAGCTTTTCATCTGGCTGTTGCTACTCAAGTCACACAGAAGATATCTTCAATATGTTTGATAACATGATTGCATCTTTATTATTCAAAGGAGGTAACAGCAAGTGAAAAAACCCATGCATTTCAATATTGCAATGCAGATCCCACCTTATGCACTTTCTTGTGAGACCACAAGTACAAAAAAGCAGGGCTCACATCATGACATCATAATGCATGTTTCATTATTTTGGCATCAATAGGCTAGCTGCAGATGCTTCAATCATATTTGATTCTATTGGGTTTTTCTCCAGATATTCTAATTAGATGTTTTTTGGCAGGGGGTATACATTTTGAGTAATGTGATTTCCATTCTTGTGATATTCTGGAAATATTTTTAAGGATATAGCATCTGGATTACCATATTTTCCTCATCTTCTCTTTAGACAATTAAAAAGAGATTTGTAAACAGGAAATCCTTGATTAATGAAATAAGGGTGCTGTTTTCTTCAATGTACATATATAGCTGGAGAATTCTTTCAAAGATGTATTTTAAAGAGGGATGTAGGTACATATATCTGCTGATTTATTAAATTAACAATTTCATCTCTAAAACTGAATAGTGGACATGGTAGTACCTGGAGAGAGCAGAAGAGAAGAGAAAAAACTAGAGAAAGTCACAAAATACAAAGATCTATGGATAGAAGTAGAATGATTGTGGCAAAGGAAAGCACTACTTGAACACCAACTCATTGAGAAAATCATCATCAATTTCAAAAGCCTTACTCGGAACAGCTTACATCCTGCACTTATCAAATAACAGCTGGCTATCCCAGGTCCTTGGGAAGGACTTGACAAAAATGCTAAATCCAGTGCAACATCTGGCTGCCAGTGCAATGAACCATAATCATAATTTAATTCTGCTTTTTTTGTACAGCAAAGACTGTACCTTATCCAGTTGCATTTCAACTACCCTGTTTCCCCAAAAATACAACCTACCCTAAAAGTAAGTTCTAGCTTGATTTTTTTACATGTGCACCCAATATAAGCCCTACCCCCCAAAATAAGCCCTAATTAAAATCCCGCCCATTCCAGAGTGCACAGGTAAAAATTAAGCTAGAGTGGGAATGGGAGGTGGAGCTGCCCTACTACTTACCTTTGGACAGTTGAGGCCAGCCCTTGCACACCCCGACACCTGCCTTGCCAGCCCATTTCTTCTGAAGCTAGCAAGGCTTTCCTAAAGGCCTCTATAGTGGTTAACAGAGCCCCAGATGGATCTGGAGCTCTATTATCATCTGCAGAGGCTTTCAGGAAAGCCTTGCCAGCCACAGAAGTTCCTGAAGGCATCTGACAGTGAAAAGGAGGCTGGCGGTGATGCACACAAGTGAGGTTAATCAGTGGATGACAACCCAAAATAAGACATGTCTATATGTCTGTATGTATGGTATTTAGGTTTCTTTGGTTATTTTCCCACGTCTTAATATTTGTGCTTTTAATATAGCGGCGTTTCGGTAGAATCTCATCTGCCATCCTCAGGCTTGTGTATTGGGTTGACTCCCCTGATACCTCCAGCCCAAACACACCCCAATCAGCCACCCAGATGAAACCTAGCTTCCTAATAAACGATAGCCAGCCATTCACCCGAAGCCAAGCCGCACTAAAAGCCCCCAATACATGAAACACAATGTTGCCAGCCAATCAAGACAAAAAAATGCTACAAAACTGACAGAAGACATTAGAAACACCAGTCAAGCAGAACACAGCAAACTCCAAGACCAATAAACACAGACCAAGACTCCCAACCAATCAGGATGAAGAAGAAAAAAACATTCTAACAGCACAAAGCTAGCACCAAATTTAAAACAGGAACGACTGTGAAAGCCTGACACACAGACGAACCCAATACACCAGCCTGATGATGGCAGATGAGGTTCTGCCAAAACAACTGTCGCTACAACTTTAAAAGCACAACTATAATGACGTGGGAAAATCCCCGAACAAAGCTGAATACCATACATATATATGGAATTTTTTTTTGCAGTGTTTCTTCTTGCACCTCCTCTAACCCTCCTAACAGGGATGCCAATCATTCTTTTGGAACTCTAACATTTGGAACAACCACATAGTAAACTAGAAAATAATAGAGAATAAAGTGTATCAATGAGCGAATTGGTGGGACATTTTCAGAGAACCCAGAATCATGTCCTTATGTGACAGTTGTTATTTTGGCACGTCCCATAGGGTTTATTAATGCCAGTTTTGTATCTGTTATTTTCATGGGTAAGCTGTCTGCTGTGATGTTTTTTGTTTAGTAATCCTAAACACAAAATACTTGGCAATTATCAATTGCTTCTAAGCTTCTGTGATTCTCGGCTGCTCTCAGTAGGTAGAAGCCTATAAAAAGAAGCCTATTAACTAAACTAGGCCACATCCAGCTGGCAGCTTCCAGGCTACTAATTCATCCCTGCATCATCATGGGAAGTTTAAACTTTGCAACTGTACAATTTTTCAGCAGCAGCTTTTGGATATTCCTACTGAGCCCGTCCAAAAGTAGACAAGCATATCACATCTTCCAAGGCAGTAGTGCTTGCTCAGCAACAGGAGAGCCAGAGAAATGTGGCCCAGAAAATCTCACTTAACTCTCCCTGGAAACTGAGAGAAAGACTCAAGGAATTTAGATTTGTGATATAAGACTGTGAGTGGTAATGTACGTAAATGGAAAGTCTGTTTTCCAAACTAATCTGTCTACCTTTGCTCCAGACCCCAATCATAACACCTCTTTTCTCTTGTTTCAAGTCTTGAACGATCTGGTTGCTTAATGATCAAGCAACCATTTAAGAAAGATAGAAAGAGGTGACGTCTCTTTGTTACTCCCCTATAGATCATTAGAACGACCCTAAGATATGTTTTTCTGCTCCAATCTAAGATTATATGTAGAATCCTTGGTGCTCTCAGAGATTGATGGCTTGCTTGCTTGCTTGCTTTCAGATGTTTCATTATCCTATTAGCTAACATCATCAGTGATAGTGAGTGTGGAGTTTGCTCCCTATAGTAGCTTCCATGCTAGTGTTGGTGGAGATGCAATTTTCTTTTCTTTCAAGGAACTACCTTCAAGATACCATCTCAAGGTAGCTACTTCAAGTTAAGTCCTCAGGAAAGTCCTCAGGAGAAAATCACAGCCCCAATAATACTGGTAGGGCAAGCTACTGTATGCAAACAGAGAGCAAATCTCATACTCACCATTCACCAGCACTGATAATGTTACCTAGTCAGGTAATGAAATGTTTACAAGCAAACATCCAAATTCAGAGAGCACCACAGACTCCACAATTCAGTCCTGAGCTACAAATATTATTTTCTATTGGAACCAAATTACATATTTGGATGGTACTTGTGCCTCAGGTGTTCCAGCCTGTTTAAGATAGCATTGTTCAGTATGTAGCAGGATTGTTCCAGAAATGGATTGGCTGCTTTGTAAAGAAAGAAATGCCTTTTTAAATGAGCCACTGCTTACCTTGTTCTCTAATAACTTTTAAAGCCTTCTTTTACCATTAACTACATAAAATCATGCTGGTTTAAACACTTGCCTTGCAAATACAAAGTTGGTACAGTAGTTTAAAACTGGACTATCTTTTTAATTACTACCTATATTTTTTTTTTATTTTTTTTTACTTTTCCCTGTGCCTTTTTCTTTCTTAAACAAACTACAGTGATGCATTATTTCAGCATTTTTACTGTCATCTGACATTCTACCCACCAGCTCTCAAATTGGGAAAATTTTGTAACCTCAAGGGAAAGTAGACAATGTAGAGAAAATAAAATAGCTATTGGAAAGAAACCGTACAGCAAAAAATAAGTTTTTTAAAAACAAAGGTTCTGCTTGTTGTGCCTCTGTGTATTTTCATATTTTAACTTATATGTGTACAACAAACTTCATTTTCTGTTCTCTCTCTCTCTCTCCCAGTGGTGGTATTCAAATTTTTTTACTACCGGTTCTGTGGGTATGACTTGGTGGGAATAATTTGGTGGGCATGGAAGGGGAAAAATACTGTAAAATCCCCATTCCCTCCCCACTCCTGGGGGAAGGTTGCTGCAAAATCCTATTCCCTCTCCATTTCACTAATCTGCTTTTCAGCTCTGTTTTCCTGTGCAGGACAACAAAAGATGACTTAGCCGATCAGCTGGGACTTGGGAGGCAGAGAATAGATGTGGGTGGGCCTAGTTCGAGGTGGTATTTGCCAGTTCTCTGAACTACTCAAAATTTCCACTACCAATTCTCCAGATTTGATCAGAACCTCTCTCGCGCGCGCCCACACACACACAAACACACACACAAATAATATCCCCAAGAATACTCACCCACCAAAAGATATGAGAGCACAGTAGGATAATTGCCCACTGGAGGACACATAATTTTCTGTCTTAACCAAATACCTTGTAAGTTGTTGCCAAATTGTCTCAGTCCAGACAGAATTGTCTTAAGCTGGTGTTATGTCCTGAGGACTCAAGGAGTTCTCACTCAGGTCCACTCACTTTGTGTGGGCGATATTCCCCCATTCCCATTGGTTGGTTCTCCCCAGCAGCCAGCTATAAAAGCAGGCTGCGGGGTCCAACTGGTTGCTGATTGCTGCGAGCCAGTTCCAGGCTTGGCAAGCACGGTCAGCCCTTTATTTGTAAAATAAAGTACTGTTGCACTCATGCTCTGGTTCAGCCTCTCATTGCTCAAACATAACACTGGCGACGAGGATGGGATGGCTACCAGAAGCACCTTGCAACCGCTGAGTCACTAGCCACCGATCTACAGCCCAGAGAGAGCGATCGGCTGGCGACAAGGGAAACGCTGATCCGCAGCCAGAGAGAGCGGTCAGCTAGCGAAACGAGCGATCAAAAAGAGCAAACGCAGATCCGCAGCCAGAGAAAGCGGTCTGAGTCAAAGTTAGAAGCGCCTGTAGCCGCTTGTTAGCCCCGCTACGGGAAAGTGAAGCGCTGCAGCCGCAGCCGCTTCAGCATTTGGCGCGAAATTCAAATGGGTGTCATTTGAATTTCGAGCCAGTAGGAATCACAGCACAGCGCTGTAGAGAGTCACTAACGCCCACTTTTTGGCGCGAATCTAGACACCTCCAACGGCTAGCAGCCAACGTGGTAACCCAGAGAGAGAAAGAGAGGTTAGCAAAACCTCTCCAGAGCTGATATCACTAGTAACTCACGAGCGCCGTAGTCCCAGAGAGATTTTTCCGCAGGTAGCCCAGCCGTTCCAGCACCATGAGTTCCAACCCAGTATTCCCGCGCTTAAACCAGACGAAGAGAAGTGGGAATCGATAAGAACCGTTCAATCATTACATCGATGCGGTCGGCCTGGCGGATGCGGGAGAGCATCGAAAAACTTATTTCCTAATCTACTGCGGAGCCACCGCTTACTTATACCGCCGCAGCACTCGTAGCGCCGAGAGAATTAAAAACGTTCCGTGGTCCGGAGTTGCTTGAGATCCTCACCAACCACTACGCCCCAGACCTTCACAAATCGCCAGGAGGTTCACGCTCCGTATGAGGAAGCAATCAAGTAAGGAGACCATCAATCAATATATGGCCGCCCTCAGAACAGCAGCCCTGCACTGCGGGTTTGGAACATACCTGGAGGACATGCTCCTCGATCAATTAGTTTGTGGGGTCAAGGATCTCAACCTACAGAGGCGACTGCTAGCTAAAAAGACCTCAGCCTTGCGCAAGCGGTAGAGGAGGCCCTAGCAGCCGAGCTAGCAACGAACTCAGCCACCGAAATTCAGGGCCCTAGTGCCAAGCTAGCATCGCTTCCCAGTCCATTCCGAAGAGGTGGAAGCGGAGGAAGCCCACAACGATGAGAACGATGTCCATCGCCTCACCAATGACAGACGGTCGCAGGTAGGGGCCAAACAAGAATACACCGGTCCACCCAAGCACATCACGCTGTGCCTAGCCTGTGGGGGATCACATCAAAGGGCCACCTGCAAGTTTAAAGGAGCCGCTTGCAACAACTGCCATAAGAGGGGGCACATTGCGAGAGTCTGCCAAGCCCCCAAAGCGCTGCACACAGACCCCGCCCCGCACTCGGGCCACAGAGGCAAGTATTAAACTGTCGCACGCACCGCCGTGCCAGGCGTACTGGCCACACTGTTAGTAAAATTTCTCTCTCCGTTTCCTAGAAGGTAAACCGTGCCACATGGAGGTTGACACAGGGTCAGCGCTCTCAATAATCTCGTGAACACCCTCAAGAGACTCCACCCCAGCCTATCTACTACCCGGCTTCAGAGATGCCAGTTCGGTCTGAAGGACTACCAGGGGAAGGCCATTCCCGTGATCGGCAGAGGCAAGTTCTTTGTCAGTTTTAGAGCTTTTAAAGGCCACCTACCTCTAGTGGTAGTTAACGGCAATCTACCCACCTTATTGGGGCTCGATTGGTTTCCCCATCTCGGCCTAGGGTTAACAGGAGTCCATGCTGTCTCAACCTCAGACACTGACTCCTTATTCGCTGACTACGCAGATGTGTTCAGCGAGGAGCTGGGGTGTTATAATGGAACCCCATCTCGCTCACCGTTGACCCCAGGCAGTCCCAATCAGATTAAAACCACGTAGAGTTCCATTTGCTATTCGACCAAAACTAGACGCTGAATTGGATAAACTACTAAAACAAGGGGTCATTGAGCCAACAGATTTCGCCAAGTGGGAGACGCCATTGTCACACCCTCAAAAAGATGGTAGCCTGAGAATTTGCTCGGACTACAAGACAACAATCAATAAATATTTACAAGTTAGCGCCTACCCTGTGCCCGTCATTCAGCACTTATTGCACACATTCGAACCGGGCAGTATTTTTGCTAAATTGGACATGTCTCAAGCATATCAACAGTTCCCTGTTGATAACCAAACAGCGGAACTTCAGACCATCGCCACTCACAGGGGTGCCTTCCGATGCAAGCGCCTCCAATTTGGCGTAAGTGTTGCCCGGTATTTTTCAGTCCCTCATGGAGCGGATTTTACAGGGCCTCCCTGGTGTAGTACCCTACTGACGACATCTTGGTCTCGGCCAGGGACAGACCCCAACTCTTCCAGAGAGTGCGAGCAGTGTTAGAGAGGTTCAGACAGCATGGCCTCAAGTTAAAAAAAAGAAAAATGCGCCATTGCCACTAGACAGGTGGACTTTCTGGGTTATAAAATTGACGCCTCTGGCATTCACCCCTGAGTCCAAGGTTAGGGCAATCCACTTAAGCTCCCACACCGACCTCCAAAACGGAGCTACAAGCTTTCTTGGGGCTCCTAAACTTTTATGCATCCTTCTTGCCCCATAAAGCCTCAGTAGCCGAACCCCTACACAGATTACTAGACAAAAAGTCACCGTGGCACTGGGGGCACAAAGAAGACCAGGCGTTAACGCCGTCAAATCACTACTTACGTCAGAGGCAGTGCTCATCCAATTCGACCCCAACCTTCCTTTAGTACTGGCAGCAGACGCATCCCCTTTGGAATTGGGGCGGTCCTTAGTCAACGACTTCGCCAATGGCGCCGAGGCCCCATCGCTTTTTCTCCAGGACGCTCTCGCCACGGAGCGAAATTACAGCCAAATAGACAAGGAAGCCCTAGCAGCTGTTGCAGCCGTGAAAAAGTTTCACGAATTCCTTTTTGGCCACTTCTTGAACTGGTCACCGACCATAAGCCCCTTCTGGGCCTACTGGCCGGCGACAAACAGACACCTCAAGTCCTCTCCCTCGGATGACAAGGTGGACACTTTTCCTAGCGGCCTACTCATACAAACTTATCCACTGCCCGGCAAAATCTCATCCCACGCTGACGCGCTCAGTCGCTGCCCCTTACCCGCTCCGGCTGAAGACCCAGCTCCTGTCAATGCCATTTTTGAAATCACCCAGTTGGACCTGCCCATCACCGCCCTTGACATCGCCGCCAAAACCAAGGCAGACTCAAACGCCGCCCAGGTGCTCGACTGGGTGAGGAGGGGTGGCCGGGAGGCAACGTTGATAACAAATTCGCACCCTTTAAGACTCGCATGCAGGAGCTGTCTAGTTTGCAGGGTTGTTCTACTGTGGGGCCTCGAGTGGTCATTCCGACCTCGCTGCACTCCGAGTCCTGGAGGCGTGCACGAGGGACACCCGGCATTGTGAGAATGAAGGCGTTGGCACGCAGCTACGTGTGGTGGCCGGGTCTAGACGAGGACATTGTCAATTGGGTAAGTTCCTGCAGCATTTGCCAGGAATCCCGTCCTGCTCCCCCATCGCCACCCCTACCAGATGGGAGAGCGCCAGCGCCCTGGTCTAGAATCCATATCGATCTGGCCGGCCCCGCATGGAAAGATGTTCCTAGTGGTCGGGACGCTTATTCCAAATGGATAGACGTGGCACAGCTATCCACGACCACCACACTAGCAATCACCAACGTGTTAACGCGCCTGTTCGTACACATGGACTACCCGACTCCTTGGTCTCCGATAATGGCCCACAGTTCGCATCAGTAGAATTCAGCCGTTTTGCAGCCAACCTAGGCATTCGCCACATTTTCACAGCCCCATTTCACCCTGCGTAGTAATGGGTTGGCTGAAAGGGCCGCCAGGACCACCAAAGAGGCCCTCGCTAGGTTTGGCAGAGATGACTGGCACCACAAACTCTCACGGTTCCTGATGAGCCAGCACTCAACCCCTGTGCAGTCACCAATAAGTCCCCAGCGGAACTTCTGATGGGCCGGCGCCTGAGGACTGTATTAGATAGACTGCACCCACAATACTGCCCTGACTCTCCCTCGCTTCCACTTCGGGGTTAGACATTTTATGTTACAGGAGCCGTATTCGCAAGGAATTTCGCTGGGACCCGCTTGGATTCCGGGCGAGGTCATCGCCACCGGGCCGAGATCGTGATAGAGTCAGGCTGGAGGATGGTCGCGTCTGGAGGAGACACATAGACCAACTCAGAAGGTGCCTCAGCAACCTCGCAAACAAGAATCCAGAGCCTCCAGTCGAAGGGGAACCGTCTCATCCGCCGCCCCAGCCACACCGCACCCAGCGACCAGTCTGCGCCAGCGGTCGTTCCGGTCAGCCCAAACTCAGACAACAGCGCCCAGAGAGTTGAACAACCTGATCCAACCCACGAGAGCTCGACCCCAGAAACCAACCCGGGTGGTTTCCGAGGATGCCCAGTCCAGAGAGAGTGTTGGCACACTATGCCAGCTCAACCGTCACAGACTGATACCGAACAGACAGACAATGTTCCCGAGTTGCGCCGCCCGGGCGCCAACACAACCCCCTGTCTACCTCAAGGACTATGCGTGTTCGCATCTGGGGAAGGGTGTTATGTCCTGAGGACTCAAGGAGTTCTCACTCAGGTCCACTCACTTTGTGTGGGCGATATTCCCCCATTCCCATTGGTTGGTTTCTCCCCAGCAGCCAGCTATAAAAGCAGGCTGCGGGGTCCAACTGGTTGCTGATTGCTGCGAGCCAGTTCCAGGCTTGGCAAGCACGGTCAGCCCTTTATTTGTAAAATCAAGTACTGTTGCACTCATGCTCTGGTTCAGCCTCTCATTGCTCAAACTTAACAGCTGGTTTACAATCAAATCAGCATATACACACAACAGAGGCAGCAAAATTGTAAGTGCAGATGTGCCCACCAACTTATCAATTAGTTTTGTTCAGGGATTACAAGCATAGTAAATAATAGATTTGCTTCTACGGACAATGTACTACCAATTTAATGTATCATTATAGTAATACATCTAACAAAAATTAAGAAAGATTTCGGAACTGATATTGGTACTTTCCTATCAATTGGATCAGTGAAGGCCCTTATTTGAGAACTTGCTGATGACTAAACAGCAATTATGAAAATCAGGTTAAAGGAAGAATGAAATGGTAGCAAAAAAAATGAGTTGCAGGGAAGTGAGAAGTGGAAGTGCAAATTTTTGAAAAAAGATATACAGGAGATTAGAATTTTTAAAAATCCTAAAACTTGTTTTGTGCTATGAAAAAGTGCAGAAAAGATCTTTCATATTCTGTTATCTGCTAAGATAGAAACAGTGAACTGAGAGAAGGAATCTGACTGCTTTTTCCAAATAAATTCTACTTCCTGATCTGGTGGGGTAGGAATGCCTGCTAAGGATTCCCACATACCTAGAAGGATGGCATAAAGGTGCCAATGGTATGTGTTCAATGGTGAGATTCAAGTAATTTAACAAGTGGTTCTCTTCCCTAATGTCCGGTTGGATAGGTATGGCTGGCTGGTCATGTGACTGGGCGGGTGTGGCCAACTCAACATCACCTGCATGGATGGTACCTGTATGGTCCAGGGAGAGTTGGGGAGGGAATCCAGGGGTTTCCTGGTGGATGGGGCAGGAGGCAAGAGGAAAGAAAGAAAGAGGGAAAGTGCCCCACTGGCCAGACACAGAAGCGCTGCCACTACTGCCTCAGTGAGGCAGAGAGAGAGAGCAAGATCTCTGTCTGTGTGTGTGAGTGTGACTGTGTGTGTGTGTGTGTGTGTGTGAGAGAGAGAGAGAGAGAGAGAGAGAGAGAGAGAGAGAGAGAGAGAGGAACAGAGAGAGAGAGAGTGCGCACCCTGCCACCAGCCCTGATATAACTCTCCAAGATTGGATCAGGTTGCTCTCTCTCTCTTTGTCACTCACTCACATAGAGAGAGAGAGAGAGAGAGAGAGGTTGGATCCGATTTCTCTCTTGCTCTCCTCTCTCTGTAGCAGCAGTGGAGGTGCTTTAGTGCCTGGCAGGTGAGATGCTTCTCACTCAGCCACTTTCCCTCTTTTTTCTCCCCACTCCTCTGGGTAGAAAAGCCAGCCACACTAGGAATGGCTGAGAGGAAAGGGCAAGGGATGGGGTGGGAATGGGGCCAATGGTTGGGATCAGCTGGTTCACCGAACTGCAGACACAGTTAACAAGCGGTTCAGGTGAACCAGGATGAACCGGCTGAATCCACCACTATATGCGTTCTTTGTGGGTACTCTCACAACTTGTTTCCTCATCCCAGGTAAACATTGTTCCTATGCTGAAGGACTTCTGGAAACTAAATAAAGAACTTTGACATTCTGAAAGGCTTATGAGGATTGACTTGAATCATCAACATTTAGTTTTAATGATTAATGTTTATATACGTGTGTGTGTGTGTGTGTGTGTGTGTGTGTTCAAGTCAATTCTTGTTTTATATATACTATTTTCCATAACTGCCCTCCATCTATGAAAGTTGAGGTAGGGATAAATATCATAAAAATAAAATAAAAATCAATCATACCCATTTCTTGTGTTACTACTTTGGGGGCCTTTTTTATTTATGAGAATGCAATAAACGTTTTAGCAAACAAAACTGCAAAAAAAGAAAATTAGGCCATTTTGAGATCATTAAATTGTAATTATGGTTTTCTACCACATAATAGGATGCTATTATCATCACAGAACATTCTTATGGCTGAAATGATGGATTAGGAGAACAGGGAAACGAGGCTTAAATTCACTGTGAGCCTTGGAAGCTTACTGTATGATTTTTGGCCAATCACTGGAGAAATTGGAACACAACATGTTACATTGCTTTGTGCTCTTGGCAAAATATCAAGATATAAAGGTTCAAAGGTTTAAACCTTTCATGGCCAGCATGAAAATAGGGAATGCAGTAACCTTCCTGCTAAAATGGTATCTATTAATTTACTGTTCTATCTATTAATTTACTGTTATTTACATGTTTTCAAATTGCTAGGGTGGTAAGAGCTGGGGCAAGTAATGAGAGTTCACCCAGGGGTGGGATTCTCCAGGTGCAACAACCAGTTCGCCAATTGTGCGCTTTGCATACGCGTGCACAGTTATTGCAATTACTTACCTTCAATGTTACTTCAGAGAAGTAACACAGCTGAGGCGTAGCAATCTGCTCTGCCACACAAATCAGCTGAGCAGATATAGGTGAGTACAGTGCAGGGGTGGGCAAGCAGGCCCACAGGATCATTGGATCGAACTGGTTCAGAGCCAGCTGATCATTGCAGCTAGGGGTCCGCCCGAACTGGTCTGAACTGGGAGAATCCCTGAGTTTACCCCATCAGGCAGCGCTCAGGTCTGGAAGCCAGGCTGTCAGGTTTCCAGCTGACAAGCTTAGCATCTTAATTGCTGAATAATACGCCACTCTGTATCAGGATATGAAATGTAGTTTTTAATAAATGAGAATAATTTTAGTATGTGGATCATATAAATATAATTATTATCAATCAATAGGTTGAATCAATGAGTTAATTATCATTCTCCAGAAGCAACTATAAATCTTTACCATGTAGAATTTTTTTTCTTCTGCATTCCTCAAAGTGGTACTTATTTCCAAATCAACTATTTTTGCATAAACTAAGAGTTGGCCATGCAAAAGTGCCTGAAAATCAGGCCTGGAAATCTATAGGAAGTAAAATTCCACTAAAATTAATGAGTCTTAGTTCTGACTAAAATAGGTACAAGTTTACTATACAATCAAGATTTTATTGAACTCATGTACACACAATGAATAGTGAAATGAACAGAATGCAACATCTTGAAGGACAGAGAATAAAATTTGTTACAAACAGAATTCAAGCTGAATGAATGTCACCCCTCTTTCCTAACCTATGAACAAGGAAAACATCTTGAGGAATAGTTGGAAAATATCCTTAAAAAGAAGAATAGTTTGGCATCAATCTTTGCCAAATATTAGATACCCCTGGCTATTCTAACAAACTAAGTTGTGCTGAATTATAGGCACAACAGAGTGAAATACAACTGAAATTTGTTTCTTATTTCAGCCAGACCCTCAACATTATTTCAATATGTTTTTCCTTCCTTGTGGAGCACAAAAACAATGTTACTGACTTTGTACCATTTCCAAAAATCAAGTGGATGAGGTGGGTTCTTTGAAATTGCAATTGTGTTTTAGAGATTGCTCATTGTCAGGAGTACCAGATCTGACAGGCTAATATTGTAGAGCAATCTAACATACTCACAAAAATTTATCTCTGATATTCAGACTCTTTCAATCAAGTATTAGTGAATATAATATTCTTTGTAACATTTCACTGATATTGTTTTTCAATCTTAAAGTGCATTTCAACATGTCACCAGAATTACTCTACAGTGATGGTATAAACATTATGTTTTTCATTTAAAAGAAAGAAGAGCCAACCCACATGAAGAAGATGGAAACATACTTTACATTTCTCTTGTTGTTGCCAATAGTAATTTCATGTATGCAATAGGCTACAGTACGCTATTTAAATGCTGCTGGAATGTGTGGTTTATTAGGAATAAGCCCCTAATTATAACAGCGCTACTGGGCATAGCACTAGGAATTTATTTGGTAAGCTCTAGAAGTGCTGACTGCTTCATTCTTTTGGAAGAGCTGAAGTTTTTCAAGCAGGAAAAAGTTCTCCTTTACAAAGTAATGTTCTTGTTTTCATGTCATTTTGCTTTACTGTATTCTGCTCCTTCTTCTGCCAACTTTCCTCATTTATCTTTTCTTTAAATTGGAAAGCCTTTTATCAAGTTCCATTTTAAATAGTATTTTATCAAATTTCATTTTGAATTGTTTTTATTAAATTTTAATAATGATTTGTTGCTGGAGCTTTGCATTTTGATATGGCCCAAGGGCTAATGAATAAAGACTTATTATTATTAAGTTAGAAACTCAATGTGTACGTCAAAAAACAGTCTTTTCTAAAATGAATGTAACTTTCAGATGACCAGTCCTGTAGAAATTCAACCCTATTCTTGTGGGATTTCTTGTATGATTGACTGCTTCTTTATATCCAGCTCTACCTCTTGCTCCACCCTTGGGATGTCTTGCTTCATATTTCAGGAAGGCATTCAACAAGCAACCGTAATGGCACTTAGACTTATATACCACTTCACAGCGCTTTACAGCTCTCTCTTGCCCAGATTGCCCCCAACAATCTGGGTCTTTGTTTAACTGACCTTGGAAGGATGAAAGGATGGGTCAACCTTAAGCCAATGAGAATGAACTGCTGGCAGTTGAAAGAATTAACCTGCAATACTGCATTCTAACCACTGCACTACCTCAGGTCTTTTAGGCTAACATTAGGCTGAGAGTTCTCTGCAATTGATTTCTCGGGTTACTAAATTACATCTGGTACTGAAGAGCTTCATATACATTTCTAATTAACATGCTTGACTATAGATATATTGATAAGAGTCCAAACAGGAAAAACGCAACATAAATTTTACTTGAAAAATGATCACAAACAATGGAAAGCCGATGAAAACCAATAGAGCAATTCCTGGCTACAAATAAAACAAATGTCTGAAACAGCAAACATTTCCCTTTAAGCACATGAAGGCAAGAAATAATCTGTACTTTACTAAAATGATGAAAGAAATTTAAGAGGAAAAATGCATCCCAAATTTACCTGGCAAATTTTCTAGGCAATCCAGAGAATTCAATTAAGATTGTGGATATTTTAAATGCATATAAATGTGTTTATAATAAAAAGCAAGTCCTTCATGAGTATTCTTTACATATTTTTTAAAGTTGTCTTAAATTGTCATATTAGTTTTACACTATTATGCTTTTTATATATACATATAACAGATTTTATCATGGAGAAAATCTATCTATATAGTTATTAGGAGTTGAAAATGACTTGATGGCACATAATCAATTAATATGACAGATTATTTGACAATACAGCAAACAAATAGTACATTTATGCATATTCAAATTCCTCATGTCAACAATTTAAAAATAAAAAGTAAGCCAAGTGAAAAAGTCACCTAGATTTCCAAGTGAAGTCATTTTTAATTTAATATAAAAACAGTTAAGATTTTCAGTGTCAGAATGTACCTTGTTCGTTGCCATACTGTAAGTAAATTAGTGACCAAGTCCAAATTCTCTTCTACAACAGGATTTTTCAGTTATCTCTAAATCTTGTTTCAAGCACTTAAGAAGTATCATATTCAATAACTTTTCCGTAACCCACTCAAAGTCTGTTGGGTGTTCAGCTGTGTTCGGCTATATTTAATGAAATAAGTAAAATTACTTCCATACATTCTATGATTATTTTTAATAGAATGTGATGGAAGTAATTTTAAACCTAGTTCCATACTCTGACACAATCACAAATTTCTCTCCTGAACCTTTTCAGTGATTGGATGTAAGCAAAGGAATGGCAGAACCTGAGGGTGGAGTGAAAACAGGAATCGGTCTAGAATCCCTATGTAGCCACAAATAAACTAAGTCCCACCCTCCTTCAGTGATGCTGACCTCTATTTGACTCTAACCTGGTGCTGACCTTTAGATGAAAAGGTTCCTATTCATAGACCTTTAGCAATAAATCAGCTTAATTGAACCTTCACATGTGGATCTGATCTTTTGTGCCTGACATTGTAAGAGACATGTCTGTTTCACATGAATTACTCCCAACCTTGAAACTGGAGATGCATGAGATGCATGCCATCTTTGCTTGGGCAGAAAATGCTACATATGCAGACATCAAATTCCAATTATGCAAAATACTGCCTACTTTCCCACTAGTGATTTTGGAGAACAATCAATTTCATCAATAACATCATGGAAGTAAAGAAATTATTTTACAGTTTGTGACTGCACTCTAAATGATGTCATAGAACTATCAACTATCATATGTCAAATGATGCTTTGAAAAAACACCCTATTTGTTACTTGCTTGTACATTGCAGAAAAAGTTAGTTGTCTCAGTGAAAAACATTTAGAAATATTTTCAGACAAATCATGAAATGTGACTGAGAGTTAGCCTGTATTTTACATTTATTTTATGATATTAGGGTTATTTTAGGCAAAAGTAAGGATAATATGCCTCATCAAAAGCAAAACACAAGATGGAAATAGGAATTTAATCCACTCCTGTGCAATCACTGTCCTTGAGGAAATAAGCAGCCAGGAAAAACTAGTTTAAAACTCCCTTCCTCATTTGTAGCAGTCCCAAATTGGATTGGAAAGCCCTGAGTTTATTTCTGAATAAATACAAATACTCAAAACTTAAATGGATGTCATATATTAAAAAGTATTTTTCTTTCAACATACAACAAACTGAGCTCCAAGAAAGTCAAACTAAAGAAGAAACTGCACATCAGGAAGAAAACCTACGAAGTTTTCTCATAGAATATTGTTTCTCAACTTTGATAATTTTAAGGAGTGTGGACTTCAACTCTCAGAATTCCATTGAAGGCCACACTCCTTAAAGTTGCCAATATTGAGAAACAGTATCATGAAACATAAGACTTTGAAATGGAGGAGCTGAAAATGCTCATTTCCTCCATGATCCTTCAACTGGGTCCTATTTGAAATAAGTTTCCCATCTCTTCTCTACCATTCCACTCTGTCCTGTGTATGACCCCTTAACTCACAGTGAAACGCCCACAATAATTTCATATTCATTAAAGGAGTCCAGAGTCTTTTTTGGCTAAAAGCCAAAAATCTGGGTCCAAAATCAGGGAGGCCAAGAAAGTCATTAAATTCAGTCTTCAGGCCAAGGGGTTACAAGAGCTATATGCAGAATTCAACAAGCCAATCAAGTCCGGAAATTCTAAAGAAATGAAGTAGGAGAGAGAAGCTGAATAAAAGAACAGGTCATTTCCAATATTTGAAAAATACAGACTGACTCCTTAAATGCTAAGATTCAGGTGGCTCTCTTATGGATGGCTCTCTTATTAAGAAATCTTTAATTCTGACAAGCCTGTCCCAAATGGTATTTCCTTTTACAGCCTAGTTAGTCAAGTGCTGGGAAAGCTCAACCAATTCAGACTTTTTGATTGTGTTTTCTGTTAACACAATTTGGCCTGGTTTCCTTGCTATTTGGAAATTAAGATCCTTTATTTCCTTCCCCACAGCATCATCCATTGGTAACATGTCACTTCCTGTTGTGCAAGTCATTCCCTCTTTCTTTTCACAAAGGAAAACTTCATTTAACCTTGGGGAAATGGTAGAAAGTAATAGGCAGAAAAATATTGGCCAAAGCCTATGTTTTCTGCCATGGTTAATGGGATTTTTACTAGCAGTCCCATATCCCAATAGGACATTATGCCTGGAGCATGAGATTTACAGCCAAGGAAATGCCCTGCAGGAGCTTTCTCGAGCTGAATTTGGCAGTCAGTTTGTTGTGACTTTCCAGGAGTTGGCTCCTCAATCCAGGAAACTGCATATACTTTTCCGAAGTGCCAGCAAGTGAAGGAGAGAGAGATTATAGAAGTGTATTTCATATGTTGAAGAATCAATTTGTATATCTGGAGGGAAGAGTATGGCATATCATTCTGTCCCTTATCTATATATGTTTACATTACAGTATCATAAATAAACCTGCCTTTATTTTACACACAAAATCCAGCTGAATGAGATGGGCAATATTTAACCTCTCTATTCTGAACAACAACATAGGTCCAGTATAGATCACTATACAATTGTACACTCCACTCTTGGAAATGTATTCACCTGGACTTCAAGTGGGGCACCAGCAAGCAGGGATGGGATTCATTTTTTTTAACAACCAGTTCTGTGGGTGTGGCTTATTTGGTGGGTGTGGCTTGGTGGTAATGTGACTGGCTGGGTGTGGCCAACTCAATATCACTCACATCGAGGCACGCATTTCCTCGCCTGGCCTCTTGTGACTGTGGGGATGCTGCAACAGTCTTAAGTGTGAAAAATGGTCATGTCACTTTTTTCAGTGCCATTGTAACTTTGAACGGTCACTCCACACAAGCAAAGTACCAGCAAAGGAGGGGGGAAAAATCTCCAGAGAAGTTCCAGAGACAGGAAGTCTAGGCCTGCCAAGAATGTAATAAGGGTTAACGGAGAGACAGTTTCTGTAAGCAGCACCAGAATGTTTCCTTCCTGCCTTCCTTACAGGATTAGGCCAGTAATTTCTTTTAACAACCAGTTCTCTGAACTGCTTAGAATGTTAACAACCAATTCTAGTGAACAGGTGTGAACCTGTAGAGTCCCACCCCTGCCAGCAAAGACTCCAGAGCAAAGGTAATAGAGCAACTGTAGTTATTTGACAGGCTCTGATGGCCTTCAGAGCCAGTGCTTTGCAGATAACTTGGTGTGATAACTTTATGAAACTTTCCTGGTAAGTATAGCTCAATTATCTGGGAACAATTTGAAGTGGTCGTTCCTGCAGAATTAGTCTCAATTCTCTGATTTCAAATAGCTATGTGTTATGACTCCCCTTCAAAATTCCAACGAACAAAACAGAAAGCAGCCGTTTCAAATTAAATCAAACAGAAAGAAGTCTTACAAGATAACGGCTGGCAGAAATCTCAATCCACAGCATAAATCTTTACTCTGTCCGGCAAACCAGTCCTGGCAATAAATCTCTAGTCTCAGAGCTTCTTGCTGTAATGTCCTCACTCAAATAAGTCACTTTGTTCCTGGCAAATTGTACCAGCCCAGCTGTGTCCTTTTATACTCATTGAGGCAACGTGCTAATTTACTGACTCGCGCTCCTCTTTCGCTCCAGCTGATTTTGCCTTCTCAACCGTCTTCTGTTCCTTACATTTAACCACAAATTTTCCAAGTTCTCATCTCCACTAGAAGACCCTCTCAAAACTTCCCTGTCAGCCATTCCCGGCTGTTGATCAGATAAGGAACCAGAGGAGGTCAAAGGTCCTGACAATTCTAATACAGCAGGTCTGTCTTCCTTTGTCACGTCCATCTCCTCATCCTGATTACCAGTCCAATCACTGAACCATGCCGGCTCATATTTTTCTGCCATGTCCTCCTCACTTGAACTCATATCAGTCACAGGAGCTGAATCCAAGCCCGGAGCCACAACACCTATGTATTAAATCCATGTCCTTCCTGGTTGTTCAAAGCCCTGGAAAACAACATATTTGGATCCAGTATTGGAGCATTTACAACTTCTGAAGGCAAGTTGTTCCACTGGTTAATTGTTCTAACTGTCAGGAAATTTCTCCTTAGTTCTAAGTTGCTTCTTTCCTTGATTAGTTTCCACCCATTGCTTCTTCTCCTGCCCACAGGTGTTTTGGAGAATAGCTTAACTCCCTCTTCTTTATGGCAGCCCCTGAGATATTGGAACACTGCTATCATGTCTCCTTGGTCCTTCTTTTCATTAAACTAGACATACCCAGTTCCTGTAACCGTTCTTCACATGTTTTAGCCTCCAGTCCCCTAATCATCTTTGTTTCTCTTCTCTGCACTCTTTCTAGAGTCTCAATGTCTTTTTTTTTTACATCGTGGGGACCAAAACTGAATACAATATTCCAAGTGTGGCCCTAAAGAGATATCTTAATATGTTCAGATAATGCCATCATTTATTAAGCTGATTTGCTCCTCATAAATTTCTGAGTGCAATTCAACTTATCATTTTAAAGCTTTCCATAGCACAGGGATAGACTATTTATGAGACTATCTATCTTCAGTTGCTTCTGTTTGTTTCTTGACACCTGGCTACATAAACAGGGTTTGAGTCCCTTCTACAAAACAATGTTACCTAGCAGTACTTAGGAGAACTCCTTCTTTGTAGGAGATGGGGGGGGGAGAGAGAGAATGGGGTTGAGATAACCAAATAATGTTGGGTTTTGCACAATGTCCTTTATATCTGTACCAAGACTTCCTTATCTGACATGCTTCAGAATTAGAAAAGTGTGGATCACGTATAATATGTTTCATTAACTGCTTTATGGGCCAGAGATTCAGTTCAGCAGTTTTGCCTCTGAACTTTTAATTAAAAATCCAGACATAGATTTACCAGTCCAAAGGGGGATAATGTTCAGAGCTGAAAATTTACAATGGAGTTAGGGTTGTTAGATTTTTCTTTCCATTTAACAACAAAACTGTTGCATATGCTGGCAGCAGCACAGGGCTCCCTGCAAAAATGACAATTTTTCCAGTGCTTTCTATAATCACCAGAAAACATGAGATATTGCTTGCATATTCTATCTTGTGAATATTTTAGGAATTAAAAACCAATGAGCTCCTTAAAAACCCAATGGCAAATCGATTGTGCAGCCCTACTTTATCCTTCAACATCTCTATTACAATAGAAGGCCTATCCTAAATTGTATCTGACCTAAATAATAAATTTGATAGGACATATTTTTATCTATTTCCCTCTTCTTCAAATAAAAGATGCTTTATAGATGATATAGTCTTGTGTGCTATTAATGGATTGTTATCATGCTTTTAATATTCTGCATAAAGAATGATCAAAATTCAAGGGGTTTTTTTCCCCTTACATCTATAATTAGCCTGAACTGGATTTAGCATATACCATATTTTTATAATTCAAACCAAAATTGAACATGTTCATTTAGACAGCTAGTACATATCTGTAGATCTCTAAAAATAAGTGCAAGGAAATGGTTTATCCTTGCTTATCCTAAGCACTTACAAATTAGCAGGTGTATTTTGGAAGTCCAGTCTAAAATCCATTTATAGCGTTAAACATCTTAGCTCTCAAAATAGATTTAAGTATGGTGAAAAGGTTACTGCAGGCTTCCTTTTCTCTCAATTAATTCTACTTACCAAGTAAAAACCAAGGGCTACTCTGTTACAGCAACAAGATCGCTAAGACTTAGAATTCAATTAACATTTCAACATTTAATTATATTCAACAAATCATAATCAATCTGGTATCAACAGAAAATACCTAATTTAAATAATAGGCAATTTAATTTAAAATTAAACTAACACATCAGTTCAATAAAAATTACATTCTCTGTTTTCTGCCATGTCTTTTATTATATCATGCAATTGATGTACAGTACATTCCTTACCTCCTCGATACTAACAGTATTTGGACTCATTTTGATGCATAAAACGTAAAATTAAACACATAATACTTAATTTGTGTAAGTCAAAAAACAACTATTCATAGAATAGAATGGAATGGAATGGAATGGAATGGAATAGAATAGAATAGAATACTTTATTGGCGAAGTGTGATTGGACACACAAGGAATTTGTCTTGGTGTAAATACTCTCAGTATAGATAAAGAAAAGAAACATTCATTAAGAATCAAGAATCATAACGTACAACACTTAATGATAGTCATAGGGTACAATCAACAATCAAATCATACTAGGAAACAGTCAATATAAATCGTAAGGATACAAGCAACAAAGTTACAGTCCTACAATCACAAGTGGGAAGGGATGGGTGATAAGGAGTGATTAGAAGATTAACAGTAATAGTAGTGCAGACTTTGTAATAGTTGAACAGTGTTGAGGAAATTTGTTTAGCAGAGTGATGGCTTTCGGGGAAAAACTGTTCTTGTGTCTAGTTGTTCTGGTGTGCAGTGCTCATCAAAGTTCCTGTATAGATCCGTGATAAAGGATAGGCAAATCTGTTGTACTGATTTCCTTCATGTTTCCACTTTTAAGTTTGTTGCATTCTGATTTTCTGTAAATTAGCATGTTTAAAAAATAACATTACACTGGTTTTATATTTTTGGGAGGTGCATTTCCTTGTAATGATGCATTTTCAGGGCCTTGTATATTTTTGTAACTAATTTATCCAATATTCTAGGGCACATGTTTCCCTAAAATGCCAGAAGATTATTTTCTAACTAGTAAACTATATTATAAAATTTAGAAATTAAATGTTCAAGCTGTGAATGAGTTAAGAATTAGTAAATTATAAATGAATTAGTGGTGGGGTTCAAAAAAATTTTTTACTATCGATTCTGTGGGCGTGGCTTGGTGGGCGTGGCAGGATAAGGATACTGTAAAATCTCCAGTTCAGAGGTGGTATTTGCTGGTTCTCCAAACTACTCAAAATTTCCACTACCAGTTCTCCAGAACTGGTCAGAACCTGCTGAATACCACCTCTGGAAGGAATACCATAGGCATCTTATGGAATCCACAATGATGTCACATGTGTCATGATATCAGCCTGAAAGTTACATAATTAACATCACCGGCAGGATAATGTCAAAATGCACATGATATCATCTGCTTATACATACCCTTCCCAGACACTCATTCGGAGATGTAATAGCCTCGGCAGGAAAAGGGGTCAAAACAGTCAACATGTCATAGCAGTACAATTGAAACACTGTCCCTAGTGTTACTGCTTTGATTGCCCATTTTGTACAAAGGACAGGTGCTTCATTGCCCTGCTGTGACTATAATTTTTTTTTACCACAACTATTCACAGCTTCGAGTGACCCAACTGGGAAATCTTACCGTTTCAAATTCATCTGTTATGGAAGCTAATTGCTGTAGGTAATATAGATTTCCCCAGGGAAAGCTAGAAGTGTTTATAGATTTGACCAGAAAATTCCAAACTTTGGATCAGACAGAATTGTTCCCTTAGGGAAATGGATATTAGTATGGGTTTCTGCTACGTTTGCCTATATCCGTTACATCGGTTTTGAAAAACTGAGCCTAGCATGGTCATATGTCATTAGTAGAAGCTGGATCTGTCAAAATTAAAAGAATTTCCAATGATATAGTAATGAGCTCTTTTACCTACTAATGCATCCAGTTATGGTACTGTCAGAATATTAGGAGGAGTGAACTGTAGCTGATGCAGATGTTCACTCTGAGGAGAAATACAGCTGCTTTGGGATCAGTACAGCCTGCATCTATGCCTGTTTGTTTCCTATCACCCATTTTTTTAGCAAACAGATGGATATTCTCTTTCCCAAATATTATTTGGCTTCTTTGTAAAGTGAGGTGGAATTTCTAATTGCTTGGGAAATCAAAGTATACAATCACATATGAAATGGCTTCAGGGAAATCTCTTCTTTTGGCTACAAAACAGAATAGTTAAGAGGATCAAAGATTAAACACATACTGTAACTTGGACAGAAGTTATAGCCTACTTGAAAAAGTCTTCATACAAGAGCTAAGAAGCAAAACTCAAATCGCCTGAAAATTGTCTCTGCTATACAATCCCAGGATTAAGAGATTTACTGTAGGTGGACATTATGCTTGGCTGTTGAATATAGGCAATGCATTGATTTGGCACACTAGGATGAATGTTTGTCATTGTGAGCTTGGGCATGAATACACTGACTGCTATTAACCTGATGGGATATAGAGTATAACTCTGAAATATTAAATAATACTTAGATAAGTATTCCAAGTTGATTATTTGGTTGGGCTGTTTACTGGTGGCTCTTTGGCAGTTTCTTGATTGGGGTATTGCTTACTTGATTGTTGATCTGAAGTTAACATATCTATGCATGTATGAACATTCTCTCAGTTAATTTCAGATCAACAATCAAGTAGCAATACCCCAAACAAGAAACTGCCAAAGAGAAATCAGTAAATAGCCCAACCAAATAATATTTAAGACCTCCCTCATCTACACAGACAGGCAAGACACCAGAATATAAACTGACAGCAAATAGCATTCCTTACTAGCCCTGATGATGTTACCTAGTTAGGGTAATGAAACCTCTGCAAGAAAACAAGCAAACTCAGAGAAGATCAAGGACCCCTCACTAATGTTCATACAGCACATCTATCCACAGTTTTTCTTACTATTATTTCCTTTTGGATCTCAGCAAATAACCAGGGAAATTGTTGACAGGATCTCAACCACCTATGTGATAGATTCCAACACAACCTCTCATTTAAAAAAAAAAACCAACACATAGATGTGAGTTTGATTGGGATCAGAGCTAGAGTAAGTAGGATGGAGGAAGTTAATACCTTTTTCAGCCCTGTTTATATGTTAACTTCACACATGTCTGAGGGGATATAACCAAGCTGGAAGCCACAGACACACTGTGGTAATGTTTAATTCTGATTGTGACTTTTCCTGCCATTTTGTTCTGACAGAAGTGACTTTTTCTCATGTATTCTGCATGTACAGAAATTACTCTGCTGGCTTCAATACCACAATTATTCTTGTCTGTGGATTAGAAAAACAGCACTTTCTAAAGGTGCTTGAAGGGATATTTTTGTGAAACTTCAATTCTTTAAAATCTGAACAAACTTGGTTCTGCCCCTGCTGATTTCCAGACAGGACTGCTCTGAGGAGTCTTGATGTAAATAGATGGTGAACATACCAAGGAAGAACTGTAGGGGAAAGAGAGGCTGCACAAAAGTGTTTTATTTTTTAAATGCCACCACTAGGAAAACATATATTATTTAGGAGATCAGAGACATGAAAGATCTGTCTCGTTTAAAATGGAACAGCAAATACAAAATTATAAACAACTTGCATAACAAACAAAGCTAGCCAGTTGTTTGGGTACTGAAGACAGAATAGGCATTCTCTCAACCTTGGCTACAAAATTGCAATGAGAATAAATTAAACTGTCATTTCAAGACACTAAAACCAACTACTTGAAGTAACTGTACCATTCTGCATAACAGGATTGATTCAGATCCTGTACAGCTGTTTGATTTCTTTTTACTTTAATCATGTATGATGTTTTAAGTTTATAACACATCCGCCAAAATACCTTCCTTCTCAGCACTAAGAGCAGTTTGTCTCCAAATATTGAAAATGTGTGTTTTAGGAAATAATATGTATCATCATGTACTGGTATTGAAAATACTGTATCTTAGAAGTTAAGCTGGAATTTGTGATGAGCAAAAAATAATATTTACATTAGTCACAAATGCCGGATGGATTAGTTTCTTTCCCAAACTTCATGATCACAGTGAATATGAGCACAACGTAAGAATATATTGAATGAATTCCTTTGGTTCTCCTTTTAGTGATGGAAAACAGACATAGATTGAATGAAGAATTATTTAAGTACATATTGCAGTAATTACTGTGATTGCTATTAAAATGCATCTGTAATTTAATTAATTGTAATGACTTTCTAAATGAACAGTTTACAAGTCAAACAACTACAAATAAACATTTTTCTTTGAAAATTTATTAAAGTCTAGAGAAATGAAGATGAGAAATGAAGATATTCTAGTTTTCCAGATTTTCTTTAAAAAAAATGATATTTGATTCATGTTGGAGAGCAGGATTTGTAGCATGTGATTATTTGCAGTTATTTAGGAATCTAGGGATTAAATAAATTATCTATGGCATCATATATCCAGAGGTTATTCATCAAGTATTCATGCTACATAAGCCAAATTTACAGAACAATTCTATTGTTCATGCAGTCAGAGTGTTTTGACATTAACAGACGTCCTGCTAGCCCTGGCAGAAAAGAATTTAAAAAAGAGAAACAAACACTTACAGTTCCTCCCTTTTCTTTTCTCCTGCTTTCAAATAACTAGAAATCCCACCATCAAGAAAAATAGGGAAAAATAGGGAAAAAAGTAGGAATTCAACACTGGTTTTCTCTTGCCTAAGCTGGTTCCTGGTTTCAAACTTCAGTAAGAAAAACAGAAAAGCCAAAGTCCTTGAAATATATTTGAGTACTAAAAAGAATTTCTCTGATACATTAATTCCTGATTTCCTTTTTTTCTTGGAAAGTCAATCAAATAATATCATTATATGTTCATATGCATTGAAAGGATGGTGGATGTACATACTTGGTCTCACTCAGTCCCACTTTTGATTTTATTCTTTTGATCTTTTAGCTTCACATGTTTTCCATCTTGTGAAGATAGAATTTGCACCAGCCCTAGAGCATCAGTAGTTTATCCTAGATATATCTTTCTGAGGACATGGTAAACTGGGAGTAACAAAGAAGACATCACAAAACCATCACAAGCAGATGGCAGGTCATACATTATCTTGCTTATCTTTTTCCTTAGTTGTTTTTTTCTCTTGATAGCCAATATATGTTTTCACTCCAAATCCAATTGGAATTGCCATCAATGTCTTATCCCAAAGCCTGGAAGCGGTTAAAGTCTAGACAGAACAAAACAAATTACAGTTGAACCAAGAAAGAGAGTTTGTTCATGACAGCTCTCTGATGGCTGTAGGGAGTTTGGGGATATAGTTTCATGGACAAGTGGAGGTTGTGGCCAGAGTGGCCTTTATCCATTTGGCGAATGCATTTAGGGAAGATCTTCCTGGCACCAGAAAGCCTGGCTTTAATGACTCATATGCTTACCAATACTTGGTTGGTTTTCTACAATGAGCTCTATCTATAGCTGCTTTCTAAGACTGCTTGGAACCCATCATTGATTCAAAATGCTAGCAGTCTACTTGCAGATTTGTTCTCATCTATTATCATTAGGATTACAGCTTTGGTTCAAAACACTTGTTTCGACTTCTTTTACAATATGTCTTGGCACTAAGGTACTTGCTTTACTATTGCTGTAACCTGAATTAACACATCCAGTGAGATCTTCCTGGGAGAAACTGCTATTAGTGTCTCACTTTTGCGAGATAGAAGAACTGAGGCCAGAAAATGCTGCCTTTCCATGATAGTGCCAATTATCTGGAATCACTTGGAAACAAAAGTGGCCCTTTTGATGACAGCCTTTCCAAAAAGAACAACCCTTGGAAAAAGTTTCACTGATTGATTGTTCACTACTGGTATATTTTTGCACCTTATGTAATTTGACATGGGGGGAGGGGTTGTTTATTTGCTTTTTTTTCTAGCAATATTACAAGTTGGGAAATGTATTATTATTATCATCATCATCATCATCATCATCACAGAGGAGTACAAAGGATACAGCAACGTACAAATATAACAGTAATAATGCATTTTTATTGCATAAGCCTACCATATCAGGACTATTTAGCAAGAAGCTAAATAGTCAGAGGCAAAGTATTACAGTTTTGTCTGTGTGTCCATCTATCAATCCATCCATCCACATCTGTCTGTCTGTCTGTCTGTCTATCTATCTATCTATCTATCTATCTATCTATCTATCTATCTATCATCTTTCTATCTATCTAGTATCTATATCTATCATCTATCTAACATCATACTGATTTGTATAATTGTCCATTTTTCAATGGCCAGGCTTTGAATCCTATTAGTTGTTAATTGGATTTTTGCGGCTTAAATATGTTAGGCTTAATATTACAGGAAAATAGAATAGGATATAAGTATGCATCCTTTTTATGCATTACTGTACGAAATGAACAACTGTCCTGGTTTTCTTAATTGCAAATTTCAAAAGACGGCATCATAAAATTTTCATGGATTGTGCTTCAAGGACTGAAATGAAAAGGAAACAGAAAGCAAGAAATCAAATGTATTATGAAGGTATATTTTATGCACAAGGAGAAAAGTTTACCAAGTCTGACCCTACTTTAGACTCTATTATCCCAATGTCTAGTACTGCTCAGGCTGTTCAGCCTAATACTGTTGCTGTTAAAAATGTCATCACTGGTGTTTTTTTTAAGGTTTAAAAAGAATACATTAATTTAAAAGTGGCATGAAAGTATACCCTAATGGATTGAACTCTAAGGTTCAAACTAATACTGTTATAGTTAAAAATATGTCATCACTTGTCTTTTATTAAGGTTTAAAAACAATATATTAATTTAAATGCAAGAAAGGATATGTATATTTTCTCTAAACAATACTTTAAGGCTAAAGAAAGCACAAATTATAAATGCTACTGTATATGTTTGAAAGCTTCAATTTTCGCCTGAAAAAAGCAGCACAATCAAAAATATACATCACGGAGAGAGGTAAAATGTCACTGAATCTATGTCTATGTTTGTGCCAAGGGCACAGTGAGAGCATTTCTTTGGCCCATATTTATTTCTGCCTTGCCACCTCATATTGTAGAACAGGGCTTCTCAAACTTGGCAACTGTAAGGCACATGGACTTTAACTCTCAGAATTTCCCAGTCAGTATTTGTATAGGGAATGGGCCAACTTGCTGCAGCCAACTCACCATGGCCAACTCGCCACTGGACAACTCACTGAAGGACAATTTAACAATTCTATTTAATTATTTAAAATAAATTTAAAAAATTAAAAATTTTGTCATTTACATTTCATTCTGTCCCTCCTTTGACATCCTTTCTTTAGTGATTCTATTCCACCATTTCTTTGATATTAGTGTAACTTTTGTCTCCCAATGAGTGTCCTGCAGTGAGTTGGCCGTGATGAGTTGATCATGGAGAGTTGGCCATGGCAAGTTGGCTGCGGCAAATTTTCATAGACCTATCTGTATATGCTGGTTGGGAATTGAAGTCTACAAGTCTTAAAATTGAAAGGGATGAGAAATCTTGTTCTATAAAAGCATTAGAGAATGTGAATGGATGTGAAAACTGTTCTTTAAATGCAATTTGTTCAAGATGAAGAGGCATACTAAATAAGGGAAAAAATGAATAATGGTCAGCCCTTCAAAGTAGTCCAAACTAGAAAACCAAAGTTGTTATATTGCCTATATTGTGAGGTTACAGTAACAGAATCTTGCAAGTCTGAAAGTGTTCCCTTACTCCCTTGCCTTTACATTCTAGATAATTAGTGTGAGGCCTTTTCTTCAACCCCACTCCAGCTTTGGATTCAGATTTCTGCTATCAAATCATTGCCTGGGCTGCAGCTCTTCTTCCTGACTCTCAAGGATATTCTGACAGCCCATTACAACAATACATCAACATCTATAGACATATTCACCATGCCTACTTTCAGGGACATGTATAGGAAAGGGGAGCATCTAAGAAGTCAAGAAAGAGATTATAACTATCCAGTCAAAACCCCAGTACTTCATCAGTGTGTCACTCATAAAAAACATGAAGCTTCAATCATAGATCTTGATGGCAGTCATGTAAACTTTTTAAAAATCTCTCCCAAAACACCTCCCTATTTTGACATTTTTTAATATCCTTCCCTACCCAAGACTCTACCACCACTACAACATCATTGTTACCCTATTTTTCTTAAATTGCATGGAGATTCACAACTATTAAAGACATCAAATCCAACTTATGATTTGTATATAATTTAGCTTAATGGAACCCACAGCTGCAACCTAACAGAGTTAGTTTTGTTGTAACACTGCCAGGACAAAATAATGTACACACTAAAATTCCTATCTGTTTAGACATAGATTTCAACCAACTAAATTTGTCAAGTATTTGTTTTATTTAGCTATTCACATTAGAAGAGTAGGATTTTAAAAATGGATAATTTTGTTTTTTTTGCCAGACTTGATAAAGTATTGCAGAAACTTAACAGAAAGTGTAAAAAGTGTTGTTGTTGTTTTGGGGTAAAAAAAAAATCTAGGACTGCTATGAATGCACAAGGATTTTTAAAGGTTAAAGAAAGTTTGAAAAGACCCCTGGGCTACATTGTAGATTTTAAACAGTAAGCATAATTTCCCAGTGGATTGTTTTAAAAGAGAAAGATGAATGCTATCTAAACTTTACTCCTGCTAGTATGTTCCTGCCACAATGCATTAGCAAGGGAGTGAAAGGCCAACATTTGCTCCCAGAAGAGACAGAGAAAAAAGACTTTTTCATCCCAGATTCAACTATGTTAAATTGAGCTGGGTCATAGAGCAATGTTTAATGATGCAAATAAAATCAACACTATTCAGGTTTAAATTTACAAGGTATATCTGTAATAGAGATTCAGGTCATTGTTTCATCTGTTTATAGAATAGACTTACAAAGATTCTCATGACTTACAAAGAATATTCTCATGAGTTTTAAAACCCAAAACAAATGACTAGAAGAAAGCAGATTTTTACACCATGAAACCTAATGACTTCACTGCTGCTAGTAAGAATGTACACATTTTGTAACTTAATATTTGCAGTGCAAAGTTTTGTTTTGTTTGTAAATCAGAGTGTTTGAAAGTGTCATGTTTGATCTTGGATACACTTATCTAGTACAGAAGGACAATTACTGTTAAAATCACAAAATAGGTACCAGTCTAAAACAGCATTTTAATTGAAGGCCATACTTAGATGTTGGCAATAGGTGTTCCTGTAGAAATAACATGAGAAGAGATGAAATGTCAAATAACCCTAACCCATCACACAATTTAAATCTTTACGTTTAAGTATTACCAAGAGATATGAAACAAAGATCCAAAACAATGAAAACACATTGGCCTGATGCCACTAGTGCTGTTGCTAAATGCAGGCCAGCTAATATGTGAGATCTGAACATGTAGACTGTTAAAATATATTCCAATCTATATTCCCAAATGTAAAAAGGTATGAAACTTCATATGAAATACAAAAAGCCTTCTTGCATCTGAGAAAAGGCAATGGAAATTTACTTTACTTTCTGAATTAGATTGCAAAATACTGGAGAATTATACATTACATATGCTTTCATGTGGAAATTACAGAAAAAACTCAGAAAAGGGATTTTTCTTTTTCAACACAGAATGAATGTCCGGAGAGGGCTGAAGAAAGTAGGATTCTAACCACAGACTCCATAAGAGAATGCATCAATAGATGAATCATAACTCAGAATGTGGGACATTAAATAGTAGGGCATATGACTCCACTTTTGTGGTTTATATGCTCTATGTCCTTATCCACATCTTACTTTCCTTTTTAAATTGTGACTTTAAGCTGCTATGGAAAAGCAGTTTTTAAGGGTAGCCTATTATTTTGTCAAATAAATGAATATTTGTTTAAGTAACTGAACAAAACAGACTAAATACAAGCAGTTCAATTTTTCCCAACCAACTTGCTCTCCAGATAGGTTAGGCAGAATCACTCAGCCATTTGCCTCAATTTTTGCAAAGAAATAGTATGTTTTACCAACTAATATGTTTAAAGAGCTAATTGGTGAAGCTGAACTTAAATAAAATGTTCATTTTATAGAAGCATCATTAGGAATGCAACACAGATTTGCTATGAAAAAAACACTTACCAGGTTAATACAAGGTCATTTCTTAACATTGGGCTAGTCTAGCTTATTCATAAACATAATAAATAACTCCCTTAATATATGTTGGGAATCCTGGGGACATAATATATTTTTCTTTCAATAAAGGCTTTGACAAGAGCCCTCATTATATTCTGATTAAGAAATGTGTCAGATAGTTTATCTATTATGTTTAGCTACATCTGGCCTGTAATCCATAATCAGTGGTTCTTTATTAAACTAGATTGAGTTATTGGGCATGTATTTTTCAACATTGTTACTAATGTTTCACATAAAGAGGTAAAAGGAAATGGTCTTCAAATTTGCAGATGACTGACCAAGATAATATTCTAGAAGACAGAATCAATATTCACAATGGACTGGATAGATTAGACTTTAAATAATAATGAAATTTAATAGAGATAAATACAACATTATGAATTAGGAACAAAGAAATCAGATGCACATTATTATATAGGATAGCGAAAACCTAGTTTGGTGATGAGAGCCAGTTTAGTACAGTGGTTAAGACATCAGACTTGAAACTGGTAGATTGTGAGTTCCAGTCCTTCTTTAGGCATTAAACCAGCTAGGTGATCTTGGACCAGTCACTCTCTCTAACTCCTAGAAAGGAGCCAAGGGCAAACCACTTCTGAAATATTTCCAAGAAAACTGGGGAACTTGTCCAACTCTTGTCAGGAGTTAACAATGACTTGAAGGCATTAAAAGTGTTGCACTTATAACTCTAATAGCTGTATGGGGTGTCAAACTCGATTTCATTGAGGGCTGCATCAGGGTTGTGTTCAACCTTGGGAGGCCGGAGTGGGTGTGGCCATATCAACATCACTTTTGTCGGGGCTTCGGTGGTGGCCCAAGCATTCTGCCAGTGAAAACGGGTTCCCAAGCTCCATTTTCAGTTGTGACAGCCTCCTGCAATCCTCTGCCAGCAAAAACGGAGCTTGAGAGGACCACATGCAGCCCTCCCGAGCTCCATTTTTATTGGCAGAGGCACTGCAAGCAAATCCTTCACTGTTTCTAGGGTGACCCTGCAGGCCAAATATAAGCACCCAATGGGACAGATCTGGGCCCCGAGTTTTGAATTTAACACCCCTGTTCTAAGAAGTGAAACACATCAAAGCCAGCTTTTTATTCCATACCTTTTTTCATCAAACATCCTAATCCAAGATGGTTCTTTTCCTGAGATTTGCCTCTTAATGCAATCATATTAGGAGTAGATTCAAAAATTATTTTTGCTTAGTAGACTCAGAAACTTCCCTTCTCTTCTAGTTTACAGTCAACAAATAAACACAACTGTCTATATATCTCTCAGTATTCCCCCTATGGTATGGATTTCCCTTTGTTTCTACATCCTCTACATGTCATTCAATTTTGTTAGCTCTGAAAATGTTCTGTAATTAAGTACCATTTCCCACAAAATAATTGATTATTTTTCCTAATCTTGTAGAACCAAACTGCGGGAGTCAGAAATATGCAGAAATCTGCATTCAAGAGTTCTCCCAGATGCATCTAGCAAACTTGGGTATCATATTCTATTTTCCTCAGTCACATGCTTGCCTATTCGAGAATAACATGTTTATTTTCTCCCACTGTATTCTTTGGAAGAATTCTTCCGTAATCCAGGAAAACCTTTTTAAACAGGTACAATCTTGGGTCCCAGAAAAGAAATTGGCAAAGTTAATTATTGCTGTTCAACACCACCATTGAGTTGGTCACCAGTGACTAGTTACTTTCCTGGACTTTCTATTTTTAGTGCAAAGCACTTTTTAAGCTATTGTTTGATGATAAAAGGGAGCACCATATTCTAATATTTGAGAGTTTGAAATGTGGCATTAATTCTCTTATGTTAATGATGTGAGAAGATACATGCTTTCCCCAAAGGAGAGATCTGTGAAAATTATTCTATTGTTGTTTCCCTAATTGAGTTGGAACCTCCAAATAGCATAAAGCAGGCAAGCACACACTGTAGACTGCATGACAATGTACAATGGATCTTTCCAACTGACCAGCTGCTGCCCCAGCAGCTGCTGTATTGAACCCTAGTAGTAGAAAACTAACAATAATGTTACATCTCCCTCAAGGCACTGTCCACTCATAAACCATGACATGAGCAACCATGGCTGTGTTAAGATTATTTTTTGATACTCCATTTGCCATAATTTCTAGTATCTGAAAGATATGCTTCCTAAAAGATACTGTCTAGTTGATATTTGCTGGATATTGCCTGAGTATTCTGTTACTGTAGCTCCCCTCATCTAAAAGCAGAGAAAACTGGCCAAACTTACAACCCTTCAAACGAGGAAACCAGAGTCATGAATGCTAATACTATTTTTATTATAAGATTACAGTAACAGAATTCTGCAAGTCCATATGCACATCTCCCCTCTCTCTCTTTATTTTTGTGAGACCTAGAGGGAGTCAGGGATAGCTGGAAATAGTTTGGTGCCCTAGGCAAAATCATAGTTGGGTACCCTCTGTGGTTTGGCTCATTCTCCATTTTGTTGAACATTTCCAAAAGGCACTCTCTTCTTTTGGTTTTTTTTTCCTTTGAGTTTTCTTGCTTTACACTTATGATTTTCAGCCCCAAACAATTTCCCCCTCTTTTTTTCAGACATTTTCACTCTATTTACACAGTAAGTAATTTTAATGACACCAACAACCTCTGTTGTCATATGGCAATAATTCTTCAAAATTATATTTAACCCCCAAATGGGCAGGCCGGCTCACAGAGTGCTGTGTTACTGCTTTTTGTTTTTTATTGTTTTTTTTCCGAAGTCTTTTCAATTTGGTGTCCCTAATGTTGGATGTTCCAAGACTGGTGCCTACTTGTCCTTAACCTAGAGACAGCTCTTGAAAGTATCTGGGACACTTTCTCAGATTATTGTACATTTCTGCCCAAGAGTCAGATTTCTTTTATTTGACCATTATCTTGATTGTGGCTCTTCTTCCTGGTTCTCAGGTTTATTCCTATGGGCCACTACATCAGTTTATGAAGAGTATGCCAAGAAACCAACAATTGCCCAAAGTTGCCAAGTTTGGGGACCTCTGTGTTAGAGGCTTGACATGTGAATGTTATTGAAAAGACAGACACTATGGCACCACTAGAAACATCCTTTTTAGTGATGGGGAAGCTAATTTTTGTGGAAGGTTATTTCATCGCTCTGCACTATAGTAAATTCCCCTGAGGGTATTTCCTGTGAAAACATATTCTAAAGTCAGATGCTAAAACACATTTCATGTAACATGCAGTTTGGCCTTTGGTCTCTGCAAAATAATAAATGAGGAGGTATCTGTTAGGAGAGAAGTAAATATTCCATCGAGTGACACAAATTCATTGACTGAGTTCTTGGAAAGTAAGTCAATACCTGAGGGAGAGAGGGAGGGAGATCCAAAGTGCCTCAGGCTAAAAATAAAATTTGGTCTTTATAGATTGTTGGATAATAATTGATCTCTATGTTTTTATGATCACCTTAGTGTAAAGCAGCACTGAGGAAAGACTTTGAGAAAAATATATAATTGTGCATTATTGGTGGCTAGACAAAAGCCAAGTCCAGCATGTAGCAATGCATGCAAATGATCAAGCTATTACCATAGATGATTGTCTGTAAAAGCTAAAATATCTATTAACTATATTATATAAAATATATCTGGATGGAAAAATTACTATAATATTTGGAGGTTTACCCTATAAGTGTAAGAATGTAATATCCTTTTTGGCAATTCTACTAAAATTTGATGGTATTTCTGTCCACCCCCCACCCCCGCCCCCAGGTCTAATAGACCTTGGCAATGGGAGAAGGCGAAATCTCTTAACAAAGGATCATAAAATAAAGCTTCTGCATGTTTGATTGTTTTAAATTTATTTTGATTTTTTTTGGCGGGGGGAGCGAATCATGTGTCCAGCAAACACGTTGATAATATGCCATTGACATTCATGGGTGAAGACCAAGTTTTATTTTTAGGTCGATGCAACTGCCTACCCAGCTGCTAGAAGCAATCTCAATATGATGAAAGTTAACAACCCAGAAATATCATGTCTTCTGTATATGTAGTTTATTTAAGAAAGATTGAGAAGTAGCATGATATCTTATATTACTTTGGAATAGATGTAAGCAATGGTTGGCTGTTCAGCCAGTATGTCTCTTTAAGATGTACCAGAATTAAACTGGGATTTATGCACATAATCCTAATCCCAATATATGTGTTTTTCCTCAGGCATAATGAATAAACTGCACACTTTTCAGCTTCTAGACTTCCCATTACCTATTTTCTCTTGCTTAGGAGTAACTATGCTGTAGGCCCACAATAAAAAAAATCTTCCTTAAAGCTGTATATTAATAATTTATGTTGCTAGCATGCACTCATCCAAATGAATAATAAAGGCTTAACGGGAAAATAAATCAAAGGTATTTTTTTGGAAACACTGAGAAATATTAAAGTAGTAAACTAAAATATAACACATTGATATGTACACGGAGACAGCTTACAGTAAGAAGAACTGCCAAAGACATTACACTGAAGTTACTACTGTTTTATATTAATTAGATCAGCAACATAAGGTCTTCTACTGTATCACAGTGTTATTAATGAGTGAATCCTGTGGGTTTCTGATGTGGATTTTGCCTCAGTAACTATTGTTCTAGAATCTTTGTCTCACATTTCTCTCTGACAAAAGGTGATTCTGGGTTTGACCAGGGAATTCTCTAAAAACAGGTGTGAGGAGAGTATTATGCTAGTCTACACAGAAATCATCATAGGAAAGAATTTTATCCAGTGACTCAAAAGTTGATTCACTCTTAATCTTCCCTTGAGGTTTGTTAACGGTTAGATGTCAAACCATACTAATATGAGAAACTTAACAGTATTTGTAAAACATAAGTTGGCCAGAGTATCTTCCTGGTTTAAAACAACTATTATGGTTTTCAAAGTTAACCCTAATAGAAATTCTATTAGGTTCATTTTGGGATTCATTGTCCAGAATCCTTTGTTTAAAGTTTGCCATGATCTGCTAAAAGCTCAAAACTACTAATGTCTTAGGAAAATATCCATAGCAATGTACATTTCCAAGTGGTTCAATAGCTACTATGTTTCCCTGAAAATAAGACCCTGATTTATATTTTTTGCCACCAAAAAAGGCACCAGGTCTTATTTACGTAGGGCATGTCCTTCACTGACTCACCTCACTTGCGCGTATCTCCCCAGCCTCCTTTTCACTGTCAGAGGTCTTCAGAAACTTCTTTTGCAGCCAGCAAAGCAGGCAAGGCTTTCCTGAAGGCCTCTGCAGCTCATAACAGAGCTCCGGATCGATTCGAAGCTCTGTTATTGGCTGCAGAGGCTTTCAGGAAAGCCTTATGGGCCTTGTTGGCTGCAGAAGAAATGGGCCAGTAAGGCATGTGTTGTGATATGCAAGGCCTGGCTGCGACTGACTGAAGGTAAGTAGTAGGACAGCCCCACCCCCCATCCCCATCAGTGGTGGGATTCAAACAAATTCACTATCGGTTCTGTGGGCATGGCTTAATGGGCATGGCATGGCTTGGTGGATGTGGCAGGGGAAGGATACTGCAAATTCCCCATTTCGTCCCCAGTCCTGGGGGAAGATTACTGTAAAATCTCCATTCCATCCCCACTCCTGGGGGAAGGTTACTGCAAAATCCCATTCCCTCTCCACCCCACTAACCTGCTTTCCAGATCCGTTCTCCTGTGCAGGGCAACAAAAGAAGACCCAGCAGATCAGCTGGGACTCAAGAGGCAGAGAATAGATGGGGGTGGGGCCAGTCAGAGGTGGTGTTTTCCAGTTCTCCGAACTATTCAAAATTTCTGCTACTGGTTCTCCAGAACTGGTCAGAATCTGCTGAATACCACCTCTGGTCCCCACCCTAGCTTAATTTTTACCTGTGCATCCTGCAGTGGGCAGGGTGTTAATTAGGGCTTATTTAGGGGGTGGGGTAGGGCTTATATTTGGTGCACATGTAAAAAAATCAAGGTAGGACTTACATCCAGAATAGGTCATATTTTCAGGGAAGCATTGTATTAGCCAAACTTTGTGGTAGACAATTTAAATCTAGTCAGTAACTGAAAATATATGTCTGTATTCAGGCTCCACCTGCTTCTATGTGTGTAATAAAAATGTGTCAAGTTTGAAACAACCTTTAAAAATGTGAATGTGAACAGCCTTAACTTTGACTAAAGTGATGGATAGGGTTAGTGGTGTCCCATAGATTTATGGCAATAGTGCCTTATTTTCAAATAATTTTAATACTGCTTGAGGGTATCCTGCTGAGGAGTTCTTTTATATGTATTAGGAAGTATGAGCAATGTGGGGATTTACTTCCCATGGGATTGAAATCCAAACCCTAAATCTTTACAGTATGTCCCTCAATTCTTCAGGCCAGTGTTTTATTGCTGCTATTGTTATTATTGTTCTTTTCTGTTCCAGTTTTTCACATAATTGTATGTAAACTGAAACTTTCATTGGTCTCCTTCAACCAAGGAGGGAAGAGATGAGAGCATCATCAGGTACAGATTTGGTGCTGTACTTTAGATTTGTTGATTGACTCCAAGAGAAGATGTTCCTGTTCGGTTAGATTCTCTGTAACTGAGTTGATTACAAGGGTGCATCCTTGTTTGACTCTTGTTTGACTTTTGAAACATGGCCTACTACATTACACCTTCCCCCGGACTAGTGTTATATGTAATGCACATTTGAAGGAAAGAGGCAATAGACCATCTGAGACAGATTTTGCGCCAGAGTATTTCTCTAGATTTTAAATTAAAAGCCTACTTAAAGTCTACAAAGACAGCACAGAAAGCTGCTTTAGGTAATTGAGTTTATTTTCCAATCAGATGGTAAAGCACTAAGCCACCATCCAGAGTGGATTGGCCTGCTCTAAAGCTTTCTGTCTCGACTGCCAAGATATTCTCCCCCTCCAGGCAGTCTAGCAGCTTCCAGCACAAATGTCTGGCATACAGCTTGCTAATAATACTTAGCAGGATGACAAGATGGTACTTGACTGGCTCATCTTTCTTGCCCATCATGAAAAGTGGTTAAATCTTTCTTTTTTGGGTATACAAACTGGTTGATAAATATAAGTGAAGAGTGAGATGAGGATTGATGGCCACTGGTCAGAATGAGTATTTGTCCATTTGGATGGGACTAAACTTTTTCCTACATTTTCTGGTTTTCACTTGCTTACTCAGCTTGTATGATTCTGAAACCATGAGTGGGGACTAATCAAACAGCTGCTTATCAGTTAATACTGGCTCCAAGGAAAAGGCAATCTAAATTAAAATTGAAATTTAATACTGCTCTTCCTAATAAGTGTTTCTCATTCAGAAGTCAAGTTTTTAAAAAAGCAAAAACAGCACCAAGCATGCAGCAGCAGCAACAGCAACATACACTTGGGAGATATCTGGATAGTTTTTTTTTTTCCTGATGCCGGTGTGTTCATGTAATGATTTCACCATATACACTCGTAATTTTATCCATATCTACTATGGTACTGTTTGTATTTTATCGCCATGCAGAATAGAATGAGCCACCAAGAATGGAAATCAGGTTGCTTATTTCTTAAAGGTCTCCTTCAAGCCAATTGTGAATTGTCAAAACAGGAAAAAAAAATAGAGTAACTGACTTAGAGTGAAGTTTATCTGGATCAGAAATTGTTGATGATCTTGTTTTCTGTAATTGTTCTTTGATTAATAAACTGGCCTTGGTTGATGTAATACCCATGGAGATTTCATCTATTTTCATTATGAATACTTACTTATTTGTCAGAAATTATAATTTGCTCCAATCCCAAAGAACTTTAGGCAGCAAGCAACAAAGGAGGCCATCACAAAGAAGGCCTGACATCTGCAATTCTACATGCACATGTTTGTTTGTGGGGAAAGAGAATGTCAATAGATCTTCCCTGAAAGACTAGACCTATATGAAGAATCAATTCTGGCAAGATGGTGCTTGACATATCCCATTTCCTTCTGCACTGGCTGGAGGGTGGATGGGTAGAAATATGTCCAGTTGGGTTTCAGATGTGTCACCAGCCAAGTCTTCACCAAGGGGTTGAAGGGTGATGATTGTCATCTGGGAATCTTGTTGTTTTAAGGGGCATTGCACCATAGGTCACTGGATGTATGACCCTTTTCATTAAGTTGGGCTGTAAGTTCTAATTGGAATTATTGCTGATGTATCATCCTCCCCTGCTGCATTGTAACCTCTCTACCTGAGCTCCTTGACTTCATTTCTGGGTGGCAGTGGAGTTTCTTTGACTTATGGCTTTGGGGCTTCAATATGCCTTCTTTAAAGTGGGGCCTGAGACAGTTCAGGAATTTATGGCTGCTGTGACAGTTATGGACTTGTCCCAATTTATTCAAAGCCTGATATGGGACAATGATCATATCTGATCTGGTGTTCCTGTTGGAGCAGGGGCTGCTACCTGAGACTATATGAACTCTTCATATCACCTATAGCATGGTCAGATCCTATCCTGATTATCATGGGATTCTCTATCATCAACATCTACTGCAAAGAGGCTGAATCCACAACTGATGGCAACTGATGGACCTGGATGGTTTTAGAGGGAGCTGGGTATTGTTTCTGTTGGTTTTCTGTACAGTTCATCCAAAACCTTGGTTGCTGTTTGGAATAAGGTGAAAACTGAAGTTTTGGATTAAATCATGCCCATTCAACTCTTTCACTTTGGGGAATCCTTCATTCCCCTTGATTCACAGAGAAGCTGAGGAGGATGAAATTAGTGAACATAAATCTAGAGTATTGCTGAACTCAACAAAGCTTGAACTCAACTGAACTTGGGTTAGAACTTGTATTAAAGCATGTCTTGTGATGGTAAAGGTAGCAGAGCATCATATTTCTCTGCTCTTTTTGATTCACATACATCTTCCTCACAGCCCTATTTTAGGTGACATGAGTCCTCCTGGGTAAGGAAGGAGAGGCATGTGGAGGAATTTGTTCACTGTCTTGAATGCCATCCTTGTTGCAGGTCCAAGGGAGATGCATGGGGAAGATTCTTGCTAGTTATCAGGGAAGAGACTAAACCTTTTGGACTTGAGGGAGTGGACAGGGGGCGTAGGGCTATGAACTCAGCCACCTGCTCTTTAAATCCATGCCACTCCTGACTTGTTGAAGCAGCTGAGGGGAATATCACGTGGGTAGGTGATCAATTCTTATCTGAATGAGGGGATTGTACCTTTACCTATTAAAGAGACTGATTTCCCCCTCCTCAAGAAGCCACTGCAAAACTCTCCTTCTGGTGAAATATGTCTGAGACAGTGGTTGTGTGGCAACTTCATAGGTATTTGGTTGAAGCAAATTGTCTGGATCATTTTCAGTTGGGGTTTTGGACTGGGTATGGGACAGAAACAGCATTTGTCACAATTTTTGGATGACCTCTGGCAAGGACGAGATGGGAATTGTACATTCATTCTTGTCCTACTTGACCTCTCTTCGGTTTTCAATACCATCAACCATAATATCCACCTAGATTAGCGCAGAGGATTAGAAGTGGGTGGCACAGTTTTATAGCTGGAATTCAGTTGGAAACCTCTCCTGAAGCTTCAGAAAAAAAAATACTTCTTGTCTCCATTTAAATGTTTTCTGTGTTTATTCTTAATTATATTTTTTATTCCACTACAATTCCTGGTGACTTGATGTGGTTGACATTTTGACAAAAGGCAGGGGTAAAAAAAGAAATTAAAAAGAAATATAACAAGAACCTCAATAACAACACAATAAGCATAATGGTGACCACAACATTCCCCATATGACCTCTTGAATGACCCAGCCTTAAATCATTTCCAGAAGGCTGTCAGTGATATTTCTCACCAAACCTCAAAAGAAGGTTATTCCAGAGTGCAAGGGCCACAGTTAAAAAAAACACAACCATCCTGGTTGAGGATGAGAGATTTGGTTTCTCAGAAAACCAGTCAGATTAATTTCTGTGGGTCAAAGGTGCCTAATAAATATTGGTATCAGTGTTTCTCAACCTTTGTAACTTTAAGATGTATATACTTCTGGTGAATTCTGGAAATTGAAGTCCACACATCTTAAAGTGACCAAATATTAGATTCTTTCAGCCAGTGCTTCGTATCAGTCAAATCCCATGAGATTTAGTGATGTGCTTGCACCCAATAGTATCTTTAAAAGGAGCTAATGATAGATATCTTATAACAGACTTGTCTCATTTTACCTTGTCCAAATGGTTACTTTCTTTTCCTGAATCATAATCTGGCCACTCTCTTAAACCATGTTATTTCATTCTTCCTTTTTGTATCTATATTTGTCTGCCTCAAAGGTGAACACAAGTTCACTTCAACTACAGACAGCATCTATCCTTGGCCCTTTTGTCTTTAGTCTCCTTATGGTTGAACTGGATTTGTAACTGGAGGTCTCAACCGCTTCGTATCATAATTCATGATACTGAGCTATCCGTTTGTTTGTTTACAAGGCTTATAGGTCATTGCAATATGCAGATTCTGCTCATATGTAACTCCCCAATACATACTTACAATTAAAATAATACAGTCAGTTAATTGAGGACTGGGACCATTTGTTCTGTAAATTTACACCTATTCTTGGCAGCAAGGGTGCTTTTAGTGATACTGCTCTTAGTAGCAGCTTTCATGCTGAAAATTGTTAGCTAAAAAGATTTCTGTTCAGCACTGACCTATACAATGAATTCATCACCTGTGACTAACAGATGAAGAAGTGGAATTCTGGCCATGCATTCATTTTTATTTTCATGAAGCACGTAAAAAGTGGCCTCTAGATCAATTAAGTTCCCACCTTGTTCAGCACTGTATTCCCTTTCTAACAGGAGCCTGGCAATCTTAAAAGCAATATTTATCCCCTATTTATTCCCAGTAGGGATGTTCAGGAATTTGGAAGCAGGAAAGGTGCTTCAAATTTGACCTGAGAAGTTGTGGACAGTAAATGTGCCCACCTCAGATCCAAAGCACCTTTCTCACTACAGATTCAAATAATATGTGCCACTTTCATTTAACATTCATATTGATTAGATTTCTTAATGTATTTATTTATGACATCTTAGCAGTAGCACTTTGACTTATATACCTCTTCACGGTGGTTTACAGCACTCTCTAAGTCAACATACTGCCCCCAACAATCTGGGTCCTCATTTTACCAACCTCGGAAAGGTGGGATGATGGAAGGCATACCAATTAGATCTCTTAATACCTATATTCATGACAGGGAATTATGTGAGCTGAAGTCTAATACCAATGGATTAATATTGGTCTAAGCCACGTTAAAACTACTTAAGCTTTTAGTGAACATGTCTGAAGTTCTTTTGAAAAGCAAGCATTTGAAGATCCGTTTAAAGACTACTAAGCTACTCTGACTTCATGATATACAGGCATACATGAAAACAGTCAGTCCATCTATTCTGCCCACAAGCTTGTGTTAATAAACACTTTTCTCTTGCTCCAGACATTAGACACCATCTTTTGATCAGGTGGGTAATAACAGAGCTCACGTTAATTCTCTTGTGTTACTAATCTCATCTTCCATACTCCTGAGCCTCACCTTGCCAGTTTGACTTAGATAGCAACACACACACACACACACCCCAGTTGTCAATGATTAGTGATTGTTTAAATGATGAATGCATTCAGATTCCTTGTTTATAATACCAATTGAAAATTCTGCAACACTGAAATCTGTGTGGCCAAGGCAAACCATGGTATGGCATATAATTCATTTTTATTGCAGTCCCAGGAGTTTAATCTCCTAGCTCTCTTCAGATGCAGCAGTTTCATTACTCTAGAATGGTAGATTTATTTTTCAGTGCTTTCGTGGTACTGCTTGCTGTAATGTAAAAGAAAAAGAATGACTCCATGCTGAAACATCCAGTGGTTTTATACAGTAACAGTCTTTTTCAAACAAAAGTGTCATCTTCGTTCTCTTAATCTAATGGCAAAGACAACGGGGAGCCTCCAAATATACTCCCCTCTAGATCTGCATGCAATTTTCAATATAATGTTACAGTTTTGAAATGGGCAAAGCCTGCATTTGTTCCAATAAGCTTTGATGCTCTTCTCTAAACCAGACAATATATTTCACTTGCAGGGCAAAAAATGCTGAGCAAAGAAAGTACATGAAGGACACTGTGAAAAATCTTGATTAATGTGAAGTACAATATTTTAGTGTACAGAACAATACACAAGTGCACCAAGGTGTGTGTTTTTAACATCAGAATAGAAAACCTGCATAGAATTTATAAGAATATAGATGCCTACATCTGCTGCCACTTAAGTTTATTGACCACTCATGCAAATGTCAGGGAGATATTGACATCCAGGCAATTACCAGTTTTTCTCTAGCAGATATAAATGGGCAATATAAAATCAGTAAAATCAATGCTTGCTTTCCAAGGCTTATCCTTTTCCTTCCCAAAAGAGAGATGCAGAATCAGAAACTCCAGAATTCAGTGTAGATCCCACCTTCCAACTTCATAGTTGTTACTGAATTGCAAAAGTAATTACTAAATTATGATGTGTAAAACAATATGGGGAAATGATTAAATATGTGAGCAGCTATTATGTAAAATCACATTTAATCCAATTTAAGTTAAATGAAATTTGGCCTTGGTGCTGTCCATTCTTTTATCTCACCCATCTCCTCATTTGCATTCAGCATGTTGTGACTTCAGTTCCAATCTTTTTATCCCAGCCCAACCTGCAACACAGGATTGTTGTTGTTGTGGGAAAATAGGAGGAAGGAGGAGGAATAGGAGGAAGAAGGAGTAATTCATTGCCATGGGTTATTTTAAAAAATCCTAAAGGCAGGATATAAATAAAAATAAATGACTAAGTGTGGTCCTGAACTATAACAAAATTGAACATTCCTTCCTTTGAATATTGTGTGACATGCCACAAGTTGGAAAAAAGATGCCTGGGGGGGGGTTAATAATGTGTATTCGTCTCTTCAAGGACATTCTTCTTTAAAAGAAAAAAAATCAGAATGCTCTTTTTTCCACAATTCAGTATGTCAAATCTGTTTCAAGTTAGAAATGGAAGAAAAGAAAAAAATTATATTGCAGCATCCTCAAAAGTGCCACTGTAAAACAATAAACAATGCTACAGAAATTAAATATGAAGCTTTAGATAAATTGCATATAAATTTTATTGGAGCCAAAAATAATCTGCAATATAAACATTAACGAAAAATAAAACAATGAAGAATCCTGAAATTGTAAAGATTTACAAGATTTATTATAGTATAACTTTTTATAGACTACTGCAATGAGATGCAATATTAATTGATTTGTTTTGTCTCATAGAAATCACTTTTAAGTGCCAAATCTATAAATGATTGTATCCAACATTTCTCAGATTACAGCTTTTGCTTATTTTATAGATTAAAAATGTAATGCATACGCTTAGTATCATTTATTGTTTTTTTCTGTTATTATCTAAACTGTTGACTCAACAATTTATAAAGTGTGCACACTGGGAGATTAATTTCTAGGGCTGATCTATATTTGCTTTCTCAGAGTAATGGTTTGTTTTGACTTTAGTGTTGGATCAGTAAAATAAAGTTACATTGTCCTCAAAATTTCTGTAGTACACAATCTTAACAAGGATTCTCTTTTCATGCTAATATAATGAAGACAGGATGTGCAGATATAAACTGTTACTCTCAACATCAGCCAACCTTGTAATTTTCTTCTCTTTATTCAATTTGCAACATCACCATTAGCATCATCATTGAAACTGAAATACCATTCCTAGGGGTTTCAAAACCGATCTTGCCAAATAGCTCTTGTAATCAAATGACTTGAGTGGTATCCAAAATATTTAAGTAATCAGATGATTGGATGAGGAGGAATTGTATTAATGAAGTTACTATAACCTGGAAAGCAGATAATATATTCGAGTAGGTAAAAACAATCTGAATAACTACAAAATGGATGGCAGAGTTGAGTAAATTAGGGGAAAAGAAATTTTGTCTTAAATTGAGCATGTCAAAAAAAGACACACACACATGAGCTGTTACTCTTTGGGATTTCAATAAGCATGTTTAAGCAGATGACAGATGTGTAGAACATCTTGCAGAATACAGTTGCTTCTATCATTCAGATGAAAATTTGACTGCAGTAAATTGTTATTAACCATATGAGTAGTAGCTCTGCAACTGTCACTGAAAAATGAAACCATGACTACTAGTTCCTACTGAAATGTTTCAAGGTAGCATATGCTTTAAAACAATTAGCATGTGCTCTGGGACTTGAAGTCTACACAATTTAAAGTTGCCAAGTTTGAAAAAACACGGCTTTATTGTTTTATTTTAAAAAAACCACACTTCTGCATAAATTTGCATAAATGGCATCATTTAAATTATAATTGCATTTATAGCTCTACAATTATTTTCTTTTCAAACCCTCCTGAGTTCTTAGGGCAGGCCTCCCTATTTGTGACATGGTGTTTTGTAGTTGACCTGCATTGCTTTCAAAACCAGCTAATCACATACAGCTGACCAGCATTCCTTTTCTCCACCCACCCCCCACAAAAAATCCCTTTCCAACCCACCTAATCAAATGCATTTTAAATACCCCAAATAGTTATTTAGACTTCATATATGTTCAAGTGTAGAAGTGTGTTGTCCAAATATTCCTGTCAAGGAGTGCAACATTAGTTTCCAAAATAAACCTTGCAGAATATTTCTGTACTCTCCATGTGTAACATTTTCAGGATGAATTTTAGCCAAGCATTTTTTTCTTTCTCCCTCAAAATGCAGCCTTAGCTAATTCCCAGCACTTGGGCTTTTGAAAATGTAGGCAGCTTCCCATAATAGTATGATTGTACATTAAATGCAATGGGTAGTTAAAAGACAGTTGCTTTTACTTCTCATGTTACTAATACAGAACATACGTCTATGATCAAACATGGTTGAAGGTTCAATTTAATGATGTTCAAAAACAGTGTGAAATGAATTAGCTGCCAGGCTCACTTATGCAGCATGATTTACCATTGCCTTTATGGTCTTACTTGTACTCTTCAATAGGAAGAGCCAAGAAATGAATTGCTAAGGCATTAAATATGGAACGAAGAACAAATGAAGCAAAAAGATTGTTCCTAGTTATATGCTATATGCAATCTATGTATGGTAGTCATTTCATCTACTTGTATTGCCAGATCAAAATTATGCATAACGTTGAGTTTAGCTCATCTTTCTTTGTGTAGAATTTCAGTGGTATTTGCTGGTCAGAATAGCTGGTTTTTGTTTCAAAATTAAAACAAACAATAACAAAGTACAAGAAAATTTAAGTAAGAATTGATTAAAAAAAACCATGAGATTTACAGAAAAAAAATCTGGCCTCTAGATAGGAAAACATGTTAAATCAGAGAGTGTAATTAAAGTATAAATCATGAGAACATAGTTTAATACATTTTAAAAATCCATTGAAGCCAGCCAAAACACTTATTAACACAGTATTTTCCCATTTCCATATGATTTTAGTTTGAAATGATATCAGTTACTAACTTAACTCCACTATGATTTTTTTTTTGGTACTACAAACCAAAGAGTGCAAGATGTAAGCATAAAAACTACTTGGCTTACATTTGACAGCACACAATATATATATGGAAAAAAATGGAACATAAAGTAATGGTTTCTAATTTTTGGTAATTCTCAGTGGTCTACAAATATTGTCCTTTAACAAAAGAGTATTACAGTTAAGTTAATGGAAGTGTGCTTTCTCTATTTGAACGGTGCCCCCAATTCCATCTGTATCTTCTGGAAGGAAGCAAGATGCACACTTTCCAAGGTTTTAACAAAGCCAAGAAACATGGTTTTATTTTAAACAGATGTGCATGAATTCTGTGGGGCATTTTTAGGTATTTTTAGTCTAACGCTTATAGCAGAGTAATTCATGTTTCATAATATTCACTATAATACAAGATTATTCTTATAATATAAAATTTGCCTTGCTGAATTAGACCACATACCTTTTTTTGAACATTTGTTTCTATGACTCTGCCAGCCTGATTGATGCCTGTGGGGAAAGTCCTTTTGAAGCATAACAAATCTTCGTTGTTGGTTCCCATATTATTTTTTTCTAAAAATTAGTCATGCTTAATAGCTTCTATTGCACTTGCATGTTAACCTGTTCTCCAACCAATTATTGGAGATTATAGATTACCACAGTCAAGTATTCATGCTGTAAAACACTGAAATTTGTTTCAAACCTCATATAGAAGTAATGGTGATTTTTTTAATTGCTGAGAGTCATAGTTAACATTTTCAGGTGTGGAAGCTGTACTGGGCATGGTAGTTATATAAAGTAATTGTGACCAGGATATTTTGGAAGGGAGTTCTTGGATCAGAGGAAAGCTTGGGTTTCTTTCTATTTTAATTGTAGCAGCCTATTTTACCACTGACAAAAATGAGTACTTCCCATCCCAGAAGTAGCAGGAAAGAATCACTAATTTTCACTAACTATGGTCAGAAGCAGTTTTGGAGGGAGGGAGGGAGGGAGGGAGAGAGAGAGAGACTTTCATTGGCCAAATGAAGCCTGAGCCTTGTTGCCCATTCTTGTCCTATGGCTTTATCATTTTTTTTTCCTGAGCTAAGTAATCTCATTTTAAAAGATTGTTGGTTCTATTTAACTCAATTTTAAAGTATCTTTTTTCTTTTCAGTTTCTGAATATCTCATAAGATTTGAATGGTGTGGCAGGGTTGTTTTTTTAAATCAAAATCACTCTTGATCAGTGCAATGTGATCTAATAGTGGAGGACATTAATATCAGTCTGTTGTCATAGTCAGACTGCTCTCTGATTGCCTTCTGGCTCAGCAGTGTCACTCTTCTCCATGCAGATATAGGACCTTTTCAATCAGGCAACTCCAAATGACTGATAGACACAGTAAAGTTTCAGAGGCAACCTGGAATTTCTCCTCAGAATCTGCTAGGTCTTTTGGCTGAGGCCCTAACATCCACCTATATATGGGCAGATGGCTGAGCCACATTACCCTCATGTAGCCTCTCTCTGTCATGGTTTACTGAGGAGTTCTGAGAGATGAAGCATGATAAGAGATGCCTGGAGTGATGTTGAAGAAAGGCTTGGAGGAAGTCTGACTGAACACGAAGGGCCCATATTAGGAATTACTTCCTTTATTGCAATAAGGACAGCAAAACATCAATATTTCATTGCTCTTATTGCATCCACGGATAGCCATTTATTGGTCTTGTTTCAGGTGACCCAGTGTCTACTGGGTAGGAATGGGCCACAGAATCATTGCAGAGATATTGTGGGGAATATTCTGGCCTCTTAAAAAGATCACTTAGATCTACTCCAGGTTGGACTCCAATTGGGTAAGTCCAGCCAATGTGTTGGCAGGCATTTGTGTGGTATGGTCTGGGATGAGTTCCACTAGTAACTCATATGAGGACATAGACAGGATTCTCTGCACTGTGAGCTTGACCAACTGTTTACTGGACACAGGTGCTTCCTGGGACATGAAGGCAGCCCATGTTGTGATGTCAGCCTTTTTGAGGGAGACATGGTAACTCTGTCCTTGAAAGAAAGGGTGATACATCCCCTACTCAAGAGGACAGCTTTGGACTCAACTGTTCTGATTAACTCTCATCCCATCTCTGATCTTCCCTTTGTGTATTCATCCTTGATTTCTTAATGGTTTTGGTATTGTTAACTATGATATCCTTCTGGATAGGCTCTAAGGATTGGAATTTCAGGGTGCCATTCTACAGTCATTCTTCCTTCCTTCCTTTGGGATTAGTTTCAGTCAGTGTTGGTAGGGGTCACTCCCTAGGCCCCTCCTTGTACTTAAGAATTTCTCCCCTCCTATTCAACATCTACATGAAACTGCTGGATGAAGTCATCTGCTGGTTTAAGATTTAGTGTTGATATGCCGATGGTATCCAGTTATGTCTTTCAATTCTAGTCTGAATTTATGTATATAAAATATTTATATAACCACCCATCTTATACAAAACTCTGGATGGCTCACAATTGAATGAATCAAATGAATGAAGCTGATTGCTAGGACTCCCTGGATTCTGGGAGAATCCAACTTTGATTTTGGACGGGGTTGCACTTCCCCTCCTCAAGGATGATGTGCTATCTGGAGTATTCCTCCTGAACAGGAGACATCTGTGGCCGAGAAGGCTTTTGCACAGTTTCATTTAGTGCACCAGTTATCCCGTTTTCTGGATTACATTGCTCTTCAGACACCCACTAATGCTTTAGTCTCCCGAGAGTTTGACTATGTGACTATTGCAATGTGCTCTATGTAGGGCTGATCTTTAAAAGACTCAGAAACTTCAATTGGTCCAGAAAATAATGGTGCAAGTAGTAAAGGAATGCCTGGGTTTGCACATGTGATACCTATGCTTTGCAACGACAGTTTAGCTGCCAGTTTCCTTGCAGGTATGATTCAAGATGCTGGCCATACCCTACCTGCCCTACCTTGCAGAGGGCCTGGTTATTTCAGTGATTATCTATCTCCCTGGTGTCCTCCTGATTGGTATGAACTAACAGAGTGGACACATTTCAGGTCCCTTCAATAAAATGTCCTCTTTTGTGATGCAAGAAATGTACCTTCTCTGTCATGATGATATGAAGTTCCCCTTGTAATCCAGATGGCTCCCAACCTAATAGCATTTAAGAAGGATTGAAGATCTGGCTCTTTTCCCAGGCCTTTGGCTAAGGTAGCTGGATACTCTTATAATTTCCATTTGGGGCTGGATTTGCCAAGTTGTTTTTATCTACTTTGACTTATTTCTGTACGGGAAGGAGGTTATGTTTTTTGAACTGTACTGCATTTTATTTTCTTTGTAATACTAAGATCTCCTCAGGGTTGTTTGGACTCAAGCATCATTTTAATGAATTGAACTGAACTGAATTGGTTGTTATTGTCAATATTTGCAAGCAGTAGATATCCTTTGTATTTTAGTGCTTCTTCTGCAAGGATTTCAGATATCATGTTCTTCACCAAAGCTAACTAAAAAGGCAGAGAAGAACCATATGCTTTTCATATCTACTTTCCCATTTTTCATTTATTTTGCAATACTTATATTATACAAAGTTCTTGTTTAGTATTTTATTGGATCCAGTGGAAAAAAACAGTGAAAAGATGAGGGTTTTTAAATATTGGGTGGGGGCTGGAGAGACAAACAATTATCATTATACATTTTCTCATAATCAGCTGATGCAAAATCATTAGAGATAGAAAGTAATAATTATTTTTAGTAATTATATTAATTTACCTAATAATGATAAATATGTTTGTAGTTGCATAATTAGTGCAAAGGGAAGGTACAAATCTGCATGGTATGACTTACAGTTATTTATTTTAGATAGTGTAATACAATACCAGGATAAGCATTGTTGATTTCCCAGAATCATTTATTGCATGCCTACCTGAAAAAAATCATTTCTACAGTTAAAAACATTTAGGCTTAAGCATACCCCAAAATACACTGCTCAAAAAAATAAAGGGAACACAAAAATAAGACATCCTAGATGTGAATGAATGAAATATTCTTATTAAATACTTTGTTCATTACATAGTTGAATGTGCTGACAACAAAATCACACAAAAATTATCAATGGAAATCAAATTTAGCAACCCATGGAGGTCTGGATTTGGAGTTACACTAAAAATTAAAGAGGAAAAAAACACTACAGGCTGATCCAACTTTGATGTAATGTCCTTAAAACAAGTCAAAATGAGGCTCAGTAGTGTGTGCGGCCTCCACGTGCCTGTATGACCTCCCTACAATGCCTGGGAATGCTCCTGATGAGATGGTGGTTGGTCTCCTGAGGGATCTCCTCCCACACCTGGACTAAAGCATCCCCCAACTCCTGGACAGTCTGTGGTGCAACGTGGCATTGGTGGATGGAGCGAGACATGGTGTCCCAGATGTGCTCAATTGGATTCAGGTCTGGGGAACGTGCATTAGGAGGAACCCAGGGCCAACCGCACCAGCATATGGTCTCACAAGTGGTCTGAGGATCTCATCTCGGTACCTAATGGCAGTCAGGCTACCTCTGGTGAGCACATGGAGGGCAGTGCAGCCCCCTAAAGAAATGCCATCCCACACCATTACTGACCCACTGCCAAACCGGTCATGCTGGAGGATGTTGCAGGCAGCAGAACGTTCTCCAAGGCGTCTCCAGACCCTGTCATCTGTGAAGAGCACAGGGCGCCAGTGGCGAATTTGCCAATCTTGGTGTTCTCTGGCAAATGCCAAACGTCCTGCATGGTGCTGGGCTGTAAGAATAACCCCCACCTGTGGACGTCGGGCCCTCATACCACTCTCATGGAGTCTGTTTCTGACCGTTTGAGCAGCCACATGCACATTTGTGGCCCGCTGGAGGTCATTTTGCAGGGCTCTGGCAGTGTTCCTCCTGTCCCTCCTTGCACAAAGGTGGAGGTAGCGGTCCTGATGCTGGGTTGTTGCCCTCCTACGGCCTCCTCCACATCTCCTGATGTACTGGCCTATCTCCTGGTAGTGCCTCCATGCTGACAGACACAGCAAACCTTCTTGCCACAGCTCGCATTGATGTGCCATCCTGGATGAGCTGCACTACCTGAGCCACTTGTGTGGGTTGTAAACTCTATCTCATGCTACCACTAGCGTGAAAGCACTGCCAGCATTCAAAAGTGACCAAACCATCAGCCAGAAAGCATAGGAACTGAGATGTGGTCTGTGGTTACCACCTGTAGAACCACTCCTTTATTGGGGATGTCTTGCTAACTGCCTCTGCTTTCCACCTGTTGTCTATTCCAATTGCACAACAGCATGTGAAATTGATTGTCAATCAGTGTTGCTACCTAAGTGGACAGTTTGATTTCACAGAAGTGTGATTGACTTGGAGTTACATTGTGTTGTTTAAGTGTTCCCATTATTTTTTTGAGCAGTGTAGAATAGCTCTGCATATGAGCCGACTTGGTTTTTGAAATAACAAATACTTGGCATGCAACAAAAGTAATCATGCTATTATCAGTTCATATATTATAGTGCTATGTTATCCTCCTGTATTTTTGGAATCACTAATTCAACTTTGCAAGTTCCTTATTTACATAGTTTTTGTCAAGCAAGTATTGTCCATATATTTGATTTCACTTGTGATAATGCCCAGAAGAAAGTTGTTTAAACATATCCATGTTATGATACTAACTGCAAGTTGAGCTGCACATGCATGCTCGGCTGCTGCTTACTTACACAAGTCATGTTGTGCATGCGTGCATGTGTGCTGACCCATGGTCCGGCTGCAAATAGGCCATGGCCCAGTAGTGGGTTGCTGCTTGGGGCTTGGGAACCGCTGCTTTATATTGATCCATTCTATCAGATCACCTCAAGAGAGTGTGGTCCAGAGGTAGTATTCCGCAGGTTCTGGCCAGTTCTGGAGAACCGGTAGCAGAAATTTTGAGCAGTTTGGAGAACCAGCAAATACCACCTCAGACTGGAGATTTTATAGTATCCTTCCCCTGCCACGCCCACCAAGCCACGCCCACAGAACTGGTAGTAAAAAAAATTGAATCCCACCACTGGTGTGGTCACATTCCATCTTTCAAAAGGCAGATCTCTATGATAACTCAGTATATTTGGACACCTTGTCCCCAAGAGTACACCTGTGCCTTTTGTGACTGGCAATTGGCAAGCCTGGAAAATCTTTTATTTGGGTGGGTTTTTGAAAGGCAATGCGCCCTGAGTTGTTGCTGTTTCTTTGTTATTTATTTATTAAACCAATTTATATAGCCACCCATCTAGCACTCAGGTGATCCTGATGACATAGATAAACCTCCAGGTGGCCTCACTTCTCTCTAAAAAGAATGCAAATTACCAGCTGTCTGCAAGGAGTATAAATCCTTTCATTCCTCACCATCCAGTCAGAGCTGGAGAAAGTTCTTGGATGAGAAACAAAACAGTCTTCAAAGAAAAACCAAAAAGTCCAGTTGCCTCTTGAAAAAACACAATCTCATAAGCAAGTGACTGAACAGCGTACAACACAGCTAAAAGAACAAATAATAAATAAAGCATAAAGCCAAACTAAAACATTGAATAATAGATGAAGAGATGTTAAATAAAGTGAAGCCACCTCACTAGTTTACATATCCCCTGGAGTTCATGCTAGCTTAACCAAATCTTGAAGGACCTCCAAAAACTCAACAGCAATGAGGCCAACCACACCTCAGGGAGGATTCCACAGTGTAGGCATCACACCAGAAAAGGCCCACTGCTTAAGGTCTGCCAAATGGAGCTTTATATATATTTTATATTAGAGTGGGATTATTTTACACTGTGGTGAGAGAGATGATGTTTTACTATATGGATTGTTTTCATGCTTTGTCCTTTTCCAAAATCCATTATTTTTCCAAAGTGCCATGTAATTTATTAATCCAAAGTAAACTTGTAAGAATTTTCTCTTTCCTTTATCACTATTTTTCTTCTATTTTTGAACTGGATGGATTATTTTCTTGGAGAACCAAATGGAGCCAAGAAGAGGAAAATGACTTACATTTCCTATTGTCTCACTAATAGATGGAACAATACAATGTGCATGTACAGTATATACTTTATACCAGAGGGAACTGTCAAATTACAATCTTTAGACTGATTTAGATTCCTTAATACCTAGCATGCATATCATACGTATCATGCATAACGCTCAGAGACTTTACTCATTTCTTATTCTACATCTATTGTCAACAGAACTGGAGTCCTAACCCTCTCTGGGAGTTTAAGCACCCCTTATAATTGAACTGCTTGTTTCTCTTGCCTGCTGATTGTTCCTATCCCTGCACTGGAAAAGACTGCTAGAGCTAAGAAACACAGGGACTGATGCATGGAATAACATACATTTCTTGCTTTTTTGTTGGTATATTCATTCTCTCTGTGTCTCTCTCTCTGGGGGGGGAGAGAAGAGGTGTGTATCCTCTTTTTCTTGATGACTATCAAATTACCTGTTTCCGACTGACTCCCTACATTTTGCAAAACCTTAACACTTATCTGGAAACACCAGACGACAGTAAAATAAGTCAGCATGAACTCATCTGGGATGAAAAATCAGCCCTATCAGATACTCCTGAACAGCAGCCCTTAGCCTCCTTCACTATTGATCATTCTGGTTGAGGCTGTTGGATACAGTTGCTCAGCAATATTAAGGTGACACAACTACCATACCTATGATCTATATTTTATTTTCGCCCCATTAACTGAACTATGCTTAAAACTCACGCAGGTAGAGTTATAGAAAAAAAGTGGGGAGAGGGTTCCATGTCTTTGTCAAAAAAACCTTGTAGCTTTTCCAAGGACAATCCTACAATTTCTTCAATCCATTTTATCATCCATTGTATTTCCTTCTTTTACTCCTTCTTCAGGGAGGCTTTTTTTTTCTGGTCCATCATGTGTTCAGATCACAAGGGCCTTAATAGGAAGCATTTTCACAATCAAGTACAGCACACTTACCAGGATCATTTCCAAGCTATCTGTCTGAACAAGAAACCTCAAAGTTAGTTTATTATTAGCTATAGTGAGAGATAATTTATCTGCATGTATTTATTTGGCCCACCCTCGCCTTAAATGGCTACATTAAAGCAACAAGAGATGTTCCAGTTAAATTGTATTAATAAACAAAAAAGCCAATATTTATTTAGAGGCAAACAAGACAGTATCAGTCTCATGTCCTCTTAATTGAGCCTGAAAATAAACTCCTTTTATTTATCCTCTGAACTGGCACAGAAAACACATTTTGTTCAGCACAAAAGTTTATTAACCCTTTAGTTTCTCAGAGATGCCAAGGCGCCCAGGCTACCCATTGTTCAGGACAGGTTGAGGCAGAAGCAGCTTTGAAAAACAAGATAATATTTTGAAAAAGAAAAACGCCTAGGAAAGTGTACACACACACACACACACACACACACACACACACACACAAACGCACAGGAATAAAGTCGGAGAGGATGAGGAAGAGAAGCCACCGAGAAAGAAAAAGGACGCGAGAGGTCAGGTGGGAAGACAGGCAAAATGGGTCGGGAAGAACTGGGACTAGGCGAGAAATGAAGGCGGGAGACGCCAGCGAGGCAGGCAAGAAAGCCAAGGAACGCTTGCCGAAGGAAAGGCGATGAAGGGGAGAGAGCAAGGGGCACCACAGGACCTGTGACAGGGATGGGGGGGTGAGTGCCTGGGTGGAGAAGAGCGAAAAAGAAGTGAGACTGAGGCGAACGAGTCCAGTAAGGAGACAGGAACGCGTGGTCGGTGAGGAGCGGCCTGAGGAGGGGGCTTGAAGGGGCTATTTCAGCATCAGGAGCTAGGTGGGTGGGGAAGCTCCAGCCGTTCAGCCTTCAGCTTCGGGAGAGCTGCTTTTGCTTGACCGCCGGCCGTCACCTCTCCGCCCGCTCTTCTTCCTCCTCCTCCTCCTCCCCCCTCAGGGCCTCCCTTTGAAGTCACGTGGCAGCCCCCCCCCCGCCCCTTCTCGGCAGCCCCCCGAATTCCCGGCGTGGGGAATGGCCTCAGCTTTATTGTGACGCAAGCAGCCGAGAAGCCGGCGCTCCGCGTCCCCAAGCCCTCCCGTGCCGCGTTCTGCTGGAGCCAGACGACGGCAGCAGCAGCAGCAGCAGGAGGAAGCCGGAGCTTGTCGAGCCGCCGCGGCGAGCAGTCCCCGGAGGAGCCGAGAGCCTTGAGAGAGGGTGAGTGCGAGTAAGTTCCACCTGAGGGAAGGCGAGAAGGAGGGAGCGCGGGCGGCTGCCACAAGTTTGCTGCGGGGACTCCCCTCTTGTCGCTTGCCTGGATTTTTTTTTTTTTTAGGGGAGGAAAAGAGGCGGAGAAGGCGCCGTGCTCTGCTGGGACTCGGTCTGCTCCGGTCTCGCGGGTTGCCCTAGCGGGAAAAAGGGTTGGCGGCGGTGTCTCTATAGTAACGCCGCAGCTGCGGGGCTCTTTGAACGGGAAGCTCACGCCGGCAGCAACAGCTTCCAAGCAGCCGCCTGGTCCCTCTTGTTGCTCGCGTCTCTCTCCGCTGTTCGGCTTCCTCTTTTATAGTCTACCTTTTTCCCCCCCTTCAAGCTTTCTGTTCAAGGAGCAGTTTTCTGCCCAAGCGGGAGGCTCTGGTAACAAAATCGGACGAAGGCTGCCTGTAGTAGCAGGGAAACCTCTTAAACGTGTGTGCGAGAGAGAGAGAGAGAGAGAGAGAGAGAGAAACGGAGTGTGAGAGATGTTCTCATAAGCCAACTATCTTATCCACTCGAAAAGAAAAAAAAAGGTGTCTTAGACTACGGTACTTTGGATGGGCGGCTATCAAACAACGTCTAGAAACCAGCTACGTATAGTACTAGTACAGCACTGAGGATGAGAAATGGAGAGAGAAAAGCATACGAGTGAACGAGATCAGTGAGGTTTTTTTTAAAGGCAATAGACCTGAAAGTCCCATTTACAATTTGATTCGGAGCCACTTGCGAGCCACTTTTATGGACAGTTAAAGAGGGTCTCTGGGTTCTGACTTGCCTCTGATGATATGTAAATCCTCTCCCCCCATCCTTTTTTTAAAAAGTTTTCTTTTGTCCTGATGCTTTCTGAAACAAGTCAGCGAACCTTGCAAACATTTCATTGTGGTTATTGTCAGAATGCCACGGTGTATCTATTTATGTTGTTAAAAACATGAAAAAGTGCAAAATTGGTGGGATGTTACTGGCCAAAACAAAAGTTTCCACAGGAAATGCTAGCATTCTTTGCTGAAGTCCGTGCAATGAAGAAATGGTCCTCAGAAATAACCATTGTTGACAATTCTCAATGTTACTTTGAGCAAAACTCTCAGATGTAATTGGTTTTTCCTGTTGCATGTTATGCTTGCGTGGAATAACGGGTGAACAGGATGCCATTGCCCTGCTGTTCGCTTATGGTTCCTGATCTTGCTCCTAATGTGAACAAGGATCTAATCAACTTGCAGTTGACAGGTATCCATCAAAGAACAAGAGTGTTCAGGCTTCTAAAGGATAAAAAAAAAACAGAACTAGTACGTTTTAGTGTATTATTTTAATGAAATTTAATTTAGAAATCAGTGGATTTATTACTATTTTAACCATATCCATATCAGATCTCTGAAAGTTCTTCATTATCTTAATTTTAGTGACTCTTCTAAATAAATCATGATGTCAGTGCAAATTGCTTACTTCTAAGCTAGGTCTTCCTTGTGCTGAAAATACTTTGAATGACAGCTTTTCAAATTACATTTAATAAAACTTAAAAAAAATTAAAGATAGATTGGGTCCAGTCTTCTGTTTTTGTTTTTGTTTTAAAAAAGATTTTGGAGGAAAACTGTTGTCCAGCAAAATGCTTTGCAAACTCTTTGTCTTTTGCATATCTGCTGTAAGTACTATCTGGTGTAAGTGCTATTTTTTTAGATATCTATTAAATATATGATAAGGAATCTAAGGAACAAGACTTAGAGATTAATATTGATGTTTGGTCATATAAGTATTCTAGTAAAAAAAAAGTCTGAGATACTTTAAACATTCAGTTGCTGTTGGTTGATTCAAGAATCAGGATGATACCTTTATGCCATATTTCATGTGGAAGAGAAATTGGGTGTGAAAAGCACTTTACTTTGGAGATGGACTCAAGGCCAATTACAGCAGATTAGTTGCCATTCAGTACATTTTTCATCATTATGTTCAACTTGGAACATAAGGCCAGTGGCCTGCAATTCAGCATTTCACTTCTATAGTTAGCAAGCAGAAGTCTGCAAACAGGTTATGAAGGCTACAAAATCCTTCCAGTATTCAAGAACAAATGATGTACAGATAGGCATACTGTCTCTGATATTGAAAGTAATGCATAATGTAATAAAGTTGAGCAACTTCTTTTGCTCTGCTTTTGTGAGTATTATTTGCACACATGAAAAGACGTCCACCCTTTTCTTTTTATCTTGTGCAAGCATTAAAAAATTGCAGGGGCATTGGTGGGACAAGACAATTTATTTTTGAAGGTTAACTGTAATCCACCAGGAAAGAATACAGGGGCTCTTTGTCTTGTTGATGCTTCCTGTAAGACAGAGGTGTGAAATTCAAGGCCCACAGGGTGCTTGGATCTGGCCCGTGAGGCCACCCCGGAAACAGCGAAGGACTGGCCCACAGTGTCTCTGCCAGTGAAAACGGGGCTCCCAAGCTCCGTTTTCGCTGGCAGACAGTTGCAGAAGGTTGTCCCAGCCGAAAAAGGAACTTGTGAAGACCGTGCATGGCCCTCCCGAGCTCCATTTTCACAGGCAGAGGGTTGCAGGAGACCCTCTCAAGTTGAAAACGGAGCTCAGGAGTCTATTTTTGCTGACAGAGCGCTTGGGTCACAAACGCCCCCAACATGAGTGATGTCAAGCTGACCACACCCACCCTGGCCACGCTCCCCAACCCTGATGCGGCCCTCAATGAAATGGAGCTTGACACCCCTGCTATAAGAGCATAATCATCTCACTATGCAATGGTGTATGGTGATCAAATGGCTTGCCTCCAGAAGCTGGGTGTGCTCCATCACTGGAGGTTTTTAAGAAGCGATTGGACAACCTTTGTCTGAAATGGTATAGGGCCATGATGGCGAACCTATGTTATGTGTGCCGGAAGTGTCACACAGAGCCATCTCTCTGGGCACACAAGCTCATGCACGCACGGGGCAGCTGATCTTCTCATTTCTGGCACATGCATGTGCACTGGCCATCTGGTCTTCCAGTTTCCGGCACATGTGAAGACCAGCATGCATGCCAGAAACTGGCAGATCATCTTCCCAGCACGCTCATGTACACCAGGCGGCTGCTCTTCCGGTTTCCGGCACGTGCATGCGCACTGGCTAGCTGGTGTTCATTTGCGTATGCACACCAGAAACTGGAAGACCAGGTGGCAGGTGCGCATGCACGTGCTGGAAACTGGAAGAGCAGCTGCCTGGCACGTGCATGCACACTGGGCAACTGCTCTTCTGGTTTCCAGTGCGTGTGTGCTCCCATTTTGGCACTCATTGCTGAAAAAGTTCAACACTGGTATAGGGTTTCCTACTTGAGCAGGGAGTTGGACTAGAAAACTTCAAGATCTCTTCCAACTCTGTTGTTCTGTACAGTCAAGTTTACCTTCCAAAGAAATAAAGGACAGCTCACACAGGAATGTTTTCAAAGGGAAAGAAGAAATAAACTTTCAATCATTAAAATTTTGAAGGATTTTGTATCCAAACAGCTTCCAGAAGGGATTCATATCCCTTTTATTCTCTTTTCTCCCAACCTTCAAGGATAGGATTAATTAAAGGGATTGAACAATTAGAAAGTGCACTGACTTATAGCCATCATAATTACTAACTAGTAATTATAGTAGTAGTAACTTTATAGGACCCAGATTTTGGGGGACAATATGCTGACTCTGTAAAACTGCTTAAAGTGTGAAGTAGTATATAAGTCTAAGAAAGCTATTGCTATTGCTATATTTCATGAATTTGCCTATCCTTTTAAAGTTTGCAAAGTGGATGCCATCGCTGCATTTCTGGCATCATCCTGATTGCAGCTTTAGCTGCTTGAGATGCTGTCTTTTTTCAAAGGAACAACTGAAAACTTAACTATTCACCCATACACCAGTCCAAGACCTAACAGTGTTTGATTTCCTGTGATAAATGTAACACACACACACACACACACACACACACACACACACATATTATTCTGCTCTAGGCTCTTTTGAGAGGAAGTTCTTTTCAGAAATAAATTACGTTTCTCATAATCTTGCAGTAGCAAATTTCAATTTACCTAAACACTGTGTGAGAAAGGATTTCCATTTGTTTATCTTGTACCTCTCATTATTCAGCATAATTGAATAACCTCTCATTCTAGTATTATAAGAAGGAAATAATCCTATCCTTATTTTTCTGTTCCATTCCTGCATTTTTCCATTTTTTGTGCAATGGTCATAACTACATAGAACATTCCTACTAAGATCATAGCACAAATTTTATAAAAGCAGCTTTATATTTGTTTTGCCCCAATCAACCTAGTTCTTACCTTTTTATTGTAGCTTTACACTAGATCAAGGTTTTTTAAAAAAAACTAACCACCACAACCTATGTCTGTGGTGTTAGGAAGAGCTGTGGTGGCACAGTGGTTAGAATGCAGTACTGGTTGACTCAGCCTTTCATCCTTCCAAGGTCAGTAAAATGCCCTCAGATCATTGGGGGCAATATGCTGACTCTGTAAATCGCTTGGAGAGAGCTGTAAAGCACTCTGATGTGGTATATAAGTCTATTGCTAATGCTATTTTTTTTTTTGCTCCTATATAAATAATTTTACATGTTGCTTTGTTGAACTATATTTGCCATTTTCATTTCGGTCCCCCCATTCTGATGGATCCTCTTAGCACTCTTTGCTGTTCTATTTTGTGTTAGGTTTTCTAAATAATTAAGAGTCATCAGTAAGCATGACCTCTTGATTCCAAATAATTTATTATCCAGTTTAAAGCACTGGTCCCAATTTAGGATAAAGCAGAAAGTATTTGCTTTGACAGATTTCCAGTCTAATGGGAAAAAGTTGTCAGGTTGATTAGAGGGTAGAGGATGCTTTTTGCAAAGAAACAACTTCTGCAGTATTTTTGTGTATAATCACTGGTGTCACTGGGCAGTCTAGGAATCATTATGGGAGAAGCAGCCTTTCTGCAAAGAGCCTTGTGCTGCAGGGAGAAGAAAAGAAACATCTCCCTGGATCTTAATTGGAAAAAAAAAGTGTACTCTCTATCCTGCTTCTCCTTCATGCATTTTTATATGTGAAATGAAATGCAAGCAAAATCTACTTGTAGCTAATGTTTGTGCTATGTCTCTCTCTCTCTACCTACCTATCTAATTTCTAGGCCATCCTACTCCAAAAGGCCTCTGAGGGTCTTCACAGGGTTTATTAGATCCATAGGCCTGTTGATATGTACTTCACTCTGCAAAATTAGAAACCGTTCTCATTTTCCAGCAAGAATTTTCATTCTACAGTGTTAAGTCATTTTAACCTCAATGTTTTGCCCTGGCAAGGATATGGATGACTAGTAACCTGGTCTAAGTTATCATAGTCAGCAACAAAGTTGGCATCCAGTCCAAGGTTCAGGCAAGAAGTAAATAGCAAGCAGTTCCAAAAACAAAATCCAATGTCAATCTGAGAGTTAAGTGACAGTAAATCAACATCAAAGATAAATGTAGGCATATTATCAGAACCTAATAGGACATTATTTCCAGCATAATGGAAACAATGAAGCTTAGAATCAAGGACTTATCAAACTAGTCTTGCTGAGTATATCCAGTACCCAATTCTGATATAGTATCCTTACAAAAAACTCGCTCTTACGAGTTAGAGCTCTGTTCTCAAGTAAGTCCTTTCAAAGAGGACATCGGAAACATGCTTTATCTTTGGCTCTGAACCAACAAACTCTAAGCTTTCTATGGTTGGTGGGTTTTATCCTATCCAACTTTGAATACACATTATGAGGCTGAACCAGTTCTGACCTTAACATTCTTTCCTGCCTCTGGATTTAAGGAAAGCAAAAAATGAAACCGTTCAATGATTCCTCTGTGCTATTTTACAAATAACACATGAATACAAATCTATCCAGAACTGATGTTCACCTAATCAAGAGTAATATCTGCTAATCTCCTGAATCTTTCTTGATGATGTAGTGTAAAAGGATAAATGGGGGTGGGAGGTGGGGTTGCCAGTCCTCTACCTAAGAACACTGGCTTAGAAAATGTTACATATTTTTGAGCATTTTCACAGTTGAATTACTTAAGAACTTTGAATGATTTCCATTTGATCTCATTAATTTGTTTCATAATATTGCAAAAAAGGGGAATACTCTTAAGCTATTTAAAATAATCAGTTTGAGCCAGAGAAATATCCTTATTCTTAAGTAAACAAGATGATATATATTCATGCAGATTATTCTTTTGAATTATAAGTTAAATCATGCAATCCTAACCCATATTACTTCTCTTGTAACGATCCTCTGATCTGGTTTGTAGTGTAATAATTTGGTTCAAATAGTGGAGTTCATAATACAAAGGCCTGCTCAGTTTTGCAGTTTAGTCAGTAATTTAAGTCTATCCAGGGTGCAAAAATCCAGATGGCAGCAAAGTAACTGAGAATGCTCTCTTTGCTGCTCTCTAGTAGCTGTGGTATTTTTGTAGCCCTACCTAACTGACATAATTACAGTGCATATCTGCACACCCCAGTTAAAATGCCAGATTTTTGAGACGTAAAAAAAAAATCGGATCAAGATAAATCACTTCAGAATTTCATCTAGATATTGCCAAAATTGTGGATAGACCAGGGCTGGGACAAATACCGTCATCCAGTGAGGCTTCAATTTGCTGAATATGAGCATTAGGTTTATATCTTAATTTTATCTCTTACAGATGGCTATAAAAGTAACACTGGGTTTTTGGAAGAAAGATGAGAACCAAAATAAGTAATTGTACAGTAAATATTTAACAAATTTTCCACCAGCCAAATGGTGATGGGGAAAGCAGTCATAGCGCAACTTTTACAGCCCACATTTTGGCAACCAAGGGCTACAAGTCTGCTATACTTGCCTAACAGCTCTTCTACATAATAACATAACTTTCATAAGACATTTTTGCCCATCATACCAATGGCATAAAACATTGTTTACCAACAGTAGTGACTGGTTTCATGTAGTGTGCTAAGCCATAAGTAAACTAACATCCACAATCTCAGTCTCTCATAGAAAAATTGTTACAATAGGTCATATTGTACAGGCCAATTTTTATTTTGTCCCATTATTTAGGTAGTAGTATCTCTTGCTGTTGTTGTTAATCGCGAAGTATGTCCGATGCATCATGACTCCATGGACAACATTCCTCCAGGCCTTCCTGTCCTCTACCATCCCCCGGAGTCCATTTACGCTCCCACCAACTGCTTCAGTGACTCCATCTAGCCACTTTATTCTCTGATGTCCCCTTCTTTTGCCCTCAATCGTTCCCAGAATTATGCTCTTCTCCAGTGAGTCCTTCTCATTAGGTGGCCAAAGTATTTGAGTTTCATCTTCAGGATCTGACCTTCTAAAGAGCAGTCAGGGTTGATCTCCTCTAGGACTGACTGTTTGATCATCTTTCAGTCCAAGGGACTCACAGGAGTCTTCTCCAGCACCATAGTTCAAAGGCCTCAATTCTTTGGCACTAAGCCTGCCTTATGGTCCAGTTTTCACAGCCATACATTACAACTGGGAAAACCATAGCCTTGACTATATGCACTTTTGTTGGCAGGGTGATGCCTCTGCTTTTTAGTATGCTGTCTAGGTTTGCCATAGTTTTCTTCCCCAGGAATTTCATGGCTGTAGTCCCCATCTGCGGTGATCTTGGAGCCCAGGAAAATAAAATCTGTCACTTCCTCCATTTCTTCCCCATCTATTTGCCAGGAATTGAAAGGGCTGGATGCCATAACCTTAGTTTTCTTAATGTTGAGTTTCAAGCCAACTTTAGCACTCTCCTCCTTTACCCACATCAAGAGGCTCTTTAGTTCCTCTTTACTTTCTGCCATGAGAGTGGCATCATTTGCATATCTGAGGTTGTTGATATTTCTCCCGGCAATCTTAATTCCAACTTGTGATTCATTTAGCCCTGACTTTCTCATGATGTGCTTTGCATATAAGTTAAATAGGCAGGGCAACAGTATATAGACTTGCTGATCTTCTTTCTCAATTTTGAACCAATCAGTAGTTCTGTGTCCAGTTCATACTGTTGCTTCTTGACCCACATATAGGTTTCTCAAGAGAAAAATAAGATGGTCTGGAACTCCATCTCTTTAAGAACTTGCCACAGTGTTTTGTGACCCACACAATCAATTGGCTTTAGCATAGCCAATTAAGCAGAATTCGATGTTTTTCTGGAGCTCACTAGCTTTCTCCATGATCCAGCATATGTTGGCAATTTGATCTCTGGTTCCTCTGCCTCTTCAAAATCCTGCCTGTACTTCTGGTAGTTCTCGGTCCACATACTGCTGGAGCCTAGCTTGTAGGATTTTGAGCATAACTTTGCTAGTATGTGAAATGAGTGCAATGGTGCAGTATCGATGCCATAATGCATTACATTTCTGGAAATATCAAAGAAGCCAGTCAATGCTTCCCTATAGCATTTTATATTTTTCACATGTTAGTGCTGGTATGATCCTGCCTAACCCTGCTTGTTTTCACAACATTGTGATTCTTTTGTATCATTAGGCTATTGCTGGATCCATCATTACATAAAAATGTTTTACAAACTTCCACAGGTTCAAAATTGGAATGGCAAAATTCTGGATTATTAAATTGTCAAGAGGAGACAGGAAGAATCTGTCAGTTACAAATGTTTCACAAAAAATTATTCAATCAGTACTTCTGATTCCTTAATTATCCATATTTATATTGCTTCCTTGATTAATGAAGTATATTTCTTCATGTATTAGATACAGTGTATTCAGAATATACAATATACAGTAATACATAGCAAGATCAACCAAAATATTATCACAACTATTTACCAATTTGCCAGTTTACGTGTGATCAGTATGTCTTTTATTTACTCAGATATCTCTTTTTCTCCAGCATTTGTAGTGATATTCAAGTTTCATTGCTAATTTTTAAAATTTGTTTTTCAGCAGAAGCAGCTTACATGCAGGACTATGATTTGCAGTTTGTTCTGCCTTGAAAACTTTTAGATACTTTTTCCCAAGTGAATATGGTTGCCCAAGTCAAGATCCCATCTTTTTCAGGAGGAGAAAATTTGGCAGGAATCTTTATACAAGGGCCAACAGACATTATTATTGTGCCCTTCAGTAGTGTGTAAAAAATGTGACAATTGTACACATGCAATTGTGTATTTTATTTTAAGTTTTGGTATCGTCTAACATTGGAAAATCCCTTGAAATCATACTAGGGTAAATTTTCCCTGGAGAAATACTGAGGTGTTCTATCTGTTATTGAGTTGCTACCTGTTGATTAGTTAGCTAAGCACTCACACTTAGCTAAAATCAGATTTTCCCTTGTATATTCTTACTGAAGTTGGGTGATGTAGCCAGATGTCCATTAATTTGAATTCAGTTGTTAATGACTGAGCCTGGTTAAAAGCTTTGGGAAGACTGAATAACAAAACAGTTTACCTCTTAGTAGTTTGCCTTTAGGTTTATTAAGCAATGGCCCCATACTTCTTATACTTTTCATGTCACATATGCATATATTGAAACATTTGATATGAAAATGCAAAACTCAGAAGTAGTAATTTGAGGGGTAGAAAGGCATACTAGGATTTTTCTCATCAAGAAAATGGCTGCAGCTAAATTCTTAACAATCCTGACCTTAAATATTGACTTGATAGTATCAGAAAAAAATGTTTGACAAAGAATAGAAAAAAGATGTAGATGACTGTAATAGATGATTCCATCCATAATTGCAAACAATTAAACTTTAACTGAGATAAGAGTAATGGGTCTGGAATATACACCTAAGAAATATTTGAATTTTCTTGTACTGGCTTATTCAGCTCAGTATGATCATATTTAATTTAAATTCATTGCTGACCTTCACTTTATATATCATTTTTTTCTCTAAAGTTATAAGCTTTGGCCTTCTTCCAGAAAATCTTGTAATTGTACATACATAGTCTCCAAATGCAAAAAATTAGATCCACTTTGTTAAAAAGAAAGGAAAAAAGGAGGGTGGGAGGACCTTGAGAATCCAAGTAGTTAAGCATTCGTATAATATAATTTTACGAGACATGTCTGTGTGTATAAATGAAGAACAGCCAGAAGGGGAAAAGTGTTAATGCTTTGAAAAATGCTGTGTTTAATGACATACAGATTTTTTTACATTAAAAAATACCAGGAAATGGATTCAAAGAGCTGCATGTATTATTTGTGCAACTTCTTTACAAATACTTGTAGCAGGTTGCATGAAAGGAGGTTTGTCTAGATATACCCTAAGTTTGAATAAATTTATATCATTTTATAAGATATGGCATTTGTTCTCTCTTCTTGCACAAAACTATTCTTCTGTTTCATTAAGAAGGATAGTTATCCAGTCATCCATGACTGTGCTTGCAGTTTATCTTCCATGACCAATTGTTCCCAGAAGGAAATTAATGCCCACCCAATAACAGACATGAAGAGAGAAAAAAAACCCTGCTTGGGAAGTTATTGGGGGTATTATTGTATAGGGGTTATATATGTTTTGGTACGGTTTTTAAATTTTTGTCTTGTTTTAATCATAGTTGGGTAGAGAGTGGCTTTTTGAAGTCATGTTAGTTTAAAATCTTGATTAATCATTTTAATAAAATTTCAAAAAATTTACTATTTCAACTTTTGCAGTTATATTTGATATGAAATATTAAGTTGACATGCATGAGTTTCAATTATTTTTTCATAAAAAATGCAAGGCAATAGTATTGTTAAGCTTATTTCAATCCCATCGACCCTAGTGAAAAAAGGTATTGTAGTAGTTCTGCTATAGAAATTACTGTTCAGTTCAGTTCTGTTCAGATGTTTTAAGTTCTTCCACATGAAATAGCCTGTGGAAGGATATGCACAACTAATGATGCATGCTTATAATAATTGGTATTGTTTATTAATAGAGATAATGTGAATATTATTGCTATAAAATATTTTGCTTTACTGGCACAAATAATAAATTGAAAGAATGTATATAATAAATTGAAGGAATACAAAATAGGCAAATCTGTGAAGTTCTCTATTTCTTCCAAACATGATATCTTTGTTCTTTGGAAATCAATTTGCAATTTTTAAATTATATTTTTGTAACAAAATCTTATTTAAGGAAAAAATATTATAAATATATTTTTAATACTTATCCATCAATATTCACTGGTTTATCAAATTTATCAAGTTTATATTGATTTATATCCTGCCTTTATTATTTTTACAAATAACTCAAGGTGGTGAACATATCCAACATACTTTCCTCCTCCTATTTTCCCAACAACAACACACTGTAAGGTGAATTGGGCTGAGAGAGAGTGACTGGCCCAAGATTACCCAAGTGGCTTTCATGGTCAAGGAAGGACTAGAATTCAGTCTCCCACTTTCTATGCTGGCAACTTAACCACTAGATCGAACTGTGTCTATATATGAACAATATAAATTATTATGATATGATATCAAGCAATCTCTGCCATAGTAACACATATTGCTGCATTGTGTGATTAGTAGAAGATATTGTCTTTTCTGAACAGTTAGATGACATATTTTCAAAAATTATTCCTTGACAGTTTAAATAATATTACTTTTTAAATTTCTTAATATTTTTTTTTGCTGTTCCCCACCATCTGCTATATACAACCACAATTCTTGATAAGTAGTCACATTCCAAAACTTTGGTGTATAATTCTACATTATAGTTACCTCTTTCAACATTTAAAAGTTCCCCATAAATCTACTAGTATATGTTAATCTAATATTCCCGAAATACTAAATGGTCATATTACCATGTCATATAGGTATGGGTCCTCAACTTTCTTATATCTCCAGCATAACAAATCTTATGTCCATCTTTCTAATATGTCTTTGGGGAGTCCACAATATTAATTTTTGATTCATCAAAATGTTTAAAAGGTATCTTAAAAGTATAGATACCGTTTTAACATTTTTAAACCATCCTAAGATTTCTCAGAAATTCTACTCTTTTAGTCCATGTTTAAAATATCCCAGAAATGTCCACTTTAAAAATGTTATTGAGTTTTGATAGAAATAGGTGTTTTTATTTATGTAATGATTCCATCAGGCAAGAAAGCAACACAGTTACATTTGAGGTAGTCAAAGCACATGATGCTTATTGATCTGTTGCAGAATGTTTTAGCTGAAGATACCGCTATTGTGAATTGGGAAGACCAAATTCCATTTAAAATTTGGAAAAATCCTTGAAATAGTCATTACATAGTAGTTGTATTCTGTTCAAGCTTTCCAATGAAATGATTTACTACCAATTTTCAATTTAACAATTTTCCAAAATGTTAGATATACATGAATCTTACTAGCAAAATTCCATTTATGTCCCATTATGGTCCAAAGATTTCCATGCTCAAAACTCCTGGAAATGAAATACCCTTTCTGTTTATATGTTGTTCCATGCCATGATCACAAAAGAAATAGACAATAACTTTCCAACTTAGGCCATAAAGTACAATATTTCATTATATTATTATTCCACCAACAGGTGGCTGGTAAAATATTAGTCCAACAGTATCTTTGTAGACAAAACCACCTTCCTCAAAAGAATCTTGATCCATTTTCCCAAATAAATCTCCTAAATATAATCAGTCAAAATGAAATATTTATTAGATATTAACATAGGAATGCTTCTAAGAACATAAACCAAATAAGAGACAATGTTCATTTTAATAACATTAACTTTAATAATATTAACATTAACAGCCATAAAGAAATTTTAAGCCCTCTATTAACATCTATTTCAACCCTTTCTAGAAGTTTCAACATATTTATTGCATGTACTTAGAAATATCTTTGGGTAGCACCAGATATTAAAATAATCAGTAGAAAACACAAATCCCATCTCTTTACAATATTTTATTTTCCTTACTAGTTTTTCCTGCAAGTGCAGGGTCTGCTTCTCTCCACCCACCCCCACAATCAACTGTTTGGTTGCAATGGGAATTTACTGACGTGCTTGTCACCCAAAGTTGATGTGAGCTGAGAGAAGGTGATGAGCCCAAAGTCACCCAGCTGACTTTCATGCCTAAGGCAAGACTTATATGTCTCCCAGTTTCTAACTCAGTGCCTTAACTACCGTGTTTCTCAGAAAATAAATCCGGGCCTTATTTTCTTTTGACCCCCCCCTCCCAAAATGTCTAGACTGTCTTTTTGGGGGTGATTTAATTTCTACCCCCCGCTCCCTCACCTAGAGCGCCCTGTGGGCAGCCACGACTTGCCACCAGCCACTCTTAACGACCGATCATGGTGGAGCATGGAGAGCTCCCTACCCCCACCAAGCGCCTTTCCTGCAGACCCAGATATGGTGCTGGGTGCAGGCCGGGTCAGTGGGCGGGCTGCAGCAGCGGCGTGGATGTCAGCCTTGGTGGCGGTGGGGCACTTTGCATTGTGCCCACCACTGTTGCTTCCTCTGCTGCTGTTGCTTTCTCTTCTGCCCATGTGCTGCCGCGTTTGGAGTACTGCGCATTCCTCCACTGGTAGAGTTTCAGCCGCTTCTCGGGTGGGGAAGCTGTAGCTTCCACAGTTCCAGCCGGCACTGGCACCTCTCTTGCCAGTGCTGTCTCCAACAACAGCAGCAGTGGTGAGACAGACCCCGCTGCCGACAAGAACCGCCTACTCTCCTGCAGGGGCATTGCTTTGATTGACTGCAGCTGTGTTGACAAAGTCCTGCAAGTTGGTGAGTCTTTTGGGGTTGGGTGGATGGAAGTGCCAGTGGGAGGGTGATGCAATCGTTTCTCTCCCTCCCCATGCCTCGCTTTGCTTCCCGCCCCAGAGCTTCAGGTCATCGTGTCGTCCCTTGTATGATCGAGCACTCCCCTCCTGCTCCAGCTGCCCGAACCCCCCCTGTGGGCTTCCCCCCCCCCATTTAAGTTTTCTTTACTTTCATTCCCTCCATCAGTTCCCTCAGAATACAGACTGGCCGGGCAGCTTCCTCCCCAGGTCTCCTGGTAGTTTTAAACATTTTGCCCTTTGAGCAGAAGCAAACCTTCCAATCCAAACACAAGAGAAAGGGAATCATCGTACAGACCCATGGCACCAAGCTTCCCAGAGGATTCTCCCAAAGGATTCACCCCAAAGGAGGATTCATCAGAGGATTCACCCCAAAGAGGGGAGTGCATTTAAGGGGGTAAATAACACTAATACACCGTAATACATCTAAAGAGTGCTTTATCATGATGGCCAGAGCTTTAAGAATCAAATTCAACAGCAAGGATGAAAGTGAGCAGCCCTGCTGTGTACCACATTGTAATGGAAAGGAGTGAAATAATTCAGACTGAGTTTGTTATAACTCTGGCACAAATTTGCCAACAACGTTTTTCTCTCAGTCTGTAAAAACTTGTGGAAGAGATTAGTATATTTTTTTAAAAAATTAAAGTAGTCATATTTAAAAGGAGGGGAAGAGTAAGGATGGTAGACAAACTGTACAGAGGTACCTCAGTATTCAACTGCTTTAAAACTCATCAAATTTGGTACTCAATGCATTTTGACATGAAAATGTCCCAGTACTCATTGTTTGTTTGGTACTCAATGCACTGTGATAGGGAAAGGGGGACGGCCATGGAGAATGGACAAAAAGTTGGCCTTGCCAGAAAGGTTGCTGCAAAAACAAGAGGAGGAACAGCCTCAGGGTGGAGAGAAAGTCTGCCATGTTAGGAAGGTCATTGACATAGGAAAAGGGACAGACAGAAAGTTCTTCCCAGCCAAAACAAAGGGCCATCTGTTAAGTCACATGGTTTGTTTGCATTTGTCATTTTTAGTACTTGTCATGTTTCCCGGAACCAATTAAAGATGGGTGCTGAAGTAACAGCGTACTACAAGAGCTACAGTACTTCATGCTGACCAGAGACCTGGGAGCATCCATGGAGTAAATATTTCTGCAATGAGATCCAGTGGTTCTCTCTTTTTACTACAGTTAATTTTAACAAAGAAGTGATAACTGGATCAATTGTTGGCACAAATCTGATTATTTCATAATGTTGATCTAGGCTAATTTTGAGAAAATAAAACAACTTTGGACAAGATTAGTTCAAATGCGTCTCTATCAAAAACTAGTCAGGCAACAACAAGCCAGCAATAAACTTTTTCCATTGACTTATTCAATGAGCATCACACTTATCTAATGGAAGAAGTCTTAAAGGATGCGATACAGAAGAATATTTCCAGATCATTCTTATCATGTATACTTTTCCAAATAGTTGTGGCTCTAAATTATTAACACTTCTGAATATAATTAAACACAAGCTATTTTACTAATTTCTTATTTTTTTGAAAGTATTATTTAATAGAGAATACAAATAGTAAATCATTCATCTCAGCTACAGTATTGCAATTTGATTTGCAAACAATGTCACATTTCTGAAAACACATAGCCAAAATTACTAAAAGCCAATGAATTTGCACTTAGCTATCTTTGATTTATTTCATATATTCTTGTTGTCCATAGAAATACAATTTTGGTGATAATATTAGCACATTGTTCGGAATAATCCTTTAGTGTGAAGTCTTTGATGACAATTTTTATATTGCTCCTGACAGTTCTTAATTTCAAACAATGAAAAAATAATTGTAAGCTTACTAATTGTACCCTCTATTACATGCATCCAAGTGTGGTATTTCCGACTGCATTCAGGGCTGGTGGAATGTGTTAAACAAAACGGACTATACTATTTTATAAATGAAACATGAATGAATTAGTTGGGCATTTAAGTGCCATTAAACACATTTTTATACTGTTTCAAAACATTCTAATAATATTAAAGATTTTTTGAAGTCTATTATAATAATATATTTGTATTGTTGCTATTTGGGAATCATATATTGCTTTTGACATAGGAAAGAAATCTGACTTTTGGAGTGATGCCTATTTCAGTTACTGACTAATGTTCTTGTTCTCCCTGAGAAGAATTTTAATCATTTGGAAATCTGAAATACTTAAAATAGGATTTGGATACCTTAGGAGCAAATGGTCACTTCCAAATGTTATTAAACTCAATTCTACGGTTCATTCAGAATGGTATAAATTTTGCATATGGGATAAGTTGTTAAAATATTCGTTATCTTGCATATTTTTTTCTTAATATATTATTTTCCCATTGGGTAGATACCACTGCATAATTTTCTCACAACAGTTCTGTAAAGTACGCTGGACTGAGAGATAATAACTAGGCCAATTACCAAGTGAGCTTTTATTTCTGAAAATGAATCCGTACATGGGTCTCTTTAGTCCCAGTCCAGTATATTAAATGCTATATCAGCCTGGGTCCCTGTCCAGCAATCTAATTCAGTGGTAAATTGATGACTTTTTGATTAAGTTGTTTTGTAGTTAATTTTTCTTTGTAAATATTATTTCAGATGTATGTCATGCAAACAGCTTTCACCCTTAATAGTATAAAATTCATTCAAAGATTCATTCAGAGAGATACTTAATAGTATTCTTCTCCTGTAACATGCATTAAATGAAAATTATTTGGAAGAACCCATACAGACGGCAAAAGTAGATAACCTCTGTACTGATTATTAAAGCAGGCATATCCCTTTTGGGGCTTCCATGTAATTTTGAAAATTGATAATGCTGCTTTAAGTAGTTGAGTTTACAGAGCACTTTTTTCAAATCATTTTCAAAGTGTCCATAACTCTATTTTGCAGTTTAGCCAACCTCAGAATTTTTATTTCAGAAAGTTTAAACTATGGAATGGATTACATAACCCTTCCCAATATCAAGTTGCGATACTGTGAGCATTTCAAAATGATAGCAGAAAGGTTTTGTTTTATCTCTCCTGCATATCATCACATACTTATACTTGAATCTGCAATATTGGGCTATTTTGCAAAAGAGTATATGCTTTGATGTTGGCAGGGTTTTTTATACAATGCAGCCCATCACTAATTTACTTCATTGTTTTTATTCCTGGTTTTAAAGCTTTGCTGGTAGAAAGATAATGGAATTGGCATGAATGTCATATTGTATCTAAATGGTGTTATATTCTTCATTAGCTGATGGGTTCAGTTATTCCTGAATATATTCTTTTTGTTCCTATAGAATGTTCCATGTACTATATAGATTTTATTCTCCCATTTTCAGAAAAGATGTGAATGGTAGTAGTTATCCAATTACAAATAGGGTTTATGTGTTGATTATCCCACTAATTTTGGCTTCTGGCTGCAATATGATATTAAGAACACTTAGATGGATAATCTATCCCAGAAAAAAAAGGACAGGCAGAATATGATCCTAATTTTTCTGATTATTCATATAATTTTGATAAAATGTCATGATATCATTCTGTCATTTGAATGGCATATTGATCAATTGCTTTGCTCATTTAAATGTCAATGGGCAGAACAATCCACTCCATGGAATAGATTTATTCTTGTTGTCGGAGTAAAGATGAGAGGAATGATTTGTTGTGCTCATATCCTATTTATGTGCTTTTCATGTGGATCTAGTTGACCATTATTGGGGAGAATGCTAATATTGGTAGGCCTTTGGTCTCAGCCGGCAGATCTCTTCTCTATATATAATACTGGTGCTTTTCTACATGATGAGGAGAGGAGAGAAGAGGAAGAGAAGAGAAGAATAATTTCAGGGGTGGGTTTCTACCGGTTCTGTCTGGCTCTGTAGAACCAGTAGCTCTGAAGAGCAGCAGACATAGAACTGGTTCTATGTCTGCTGCTGTTTTGGTTCACCCGCCCGGGCTCTTACCTGACCTTTATTTCCTGCTTTTTCAACCTCAGATGCTTTGCGCGGCATAGCTATGTTTGAAAAAGCAGGAAAAAAGTGCTTTTTCAAATGCTGCGCACCAGTGTGCAGCGCTGCTCAGCTGTCCAGGTAGTAATCTGATGATGTTTTACATGTGCGCGCAGTGCAAAACATAAAATCACTGAACCGGTAGTTACACCGGTCAGATCCCACCCCTGAATAATTCATAAGTATTATAATCATTTGTAAGTATTATAATCATTTACAAGTATTAAACAAATGGGAAATATAAGACTATGAGATGGCTGTTGTGATTTTTCTACTGAAAAAGGACAGTTTTTCTTCAATTTATTTGTGTCCTCCTTCTCATTGTAAAACAGTTGGTCACCTTACAATAAAGGCAAAGGTGCTTCACCATTAATCTGGATAATATTGTGGAAATTATAGAAAATGATATACATAGCTCTACCTCAGGACTGCTATTCCTGATACTATCTATAAGAAGTACAAAACATTTATAGTTGGGAGTTCCTTGTTTGCATGAGATTCCATAGAGCTTTGGATTCTGTGTAGCTATTACAATAGAAGATATATAAAGTAAGGACTATATTTACAAACATATTTTTAATATTCATTATACTGGTAAAGTGAAATCCCAATAAAATACTCCTGAAGTGGGTCAAGATGAAATCAGAGTAATGAAATATGTTAAGCGGGATGTTTAAAAAAACTTTTGCCTGAATCATTTGTAAAACTTTTAAATTTTTCAGAAAATAAAATTAAACTGTATAGTGCTGTTGAAATTAGGGGAGAAAGTTAAGGGTAGATAAATTAAATGGTTTTGGTATGATTTCATAAACATATTTAGGCCACACAGTTAAAACTGAAGAATAACTTCAATTTTGATAGAAAAAGTAGGACATGCCTTAAAAACACCACTGAATTAGGTTCTGAGAATGTAAAAAAAAGTGTCTGAGGTGATAGCACCTCAGGACTACATGTATAGTCAATCCACCAATATCATTTCTGCTGAAAATTCATTTCTCAAAGGTTTTATCCTTTGGAACTGAATGCTTTGATTTTATGAGGAGGCTGGTAGCACCTTTACCGACTAACGAATTCTATTAAAAAGCATGCTTTTTAATGACATTCTACTTAGCTCTCCTTATCTGATGTCTGTTTTTAAGATAAATGGCATCTAGAATGCCATAATGCTCAATAGATGAAGAGCCTAAATCTGTTTTCCCTTATCATCAAACCTTTATTAAGTCTTTTTGGCCAGAGATTGTTTCCCCTCTAATGTGCTTAACCTACAATAATTCCTCTCATGCTTTCTCAGTTCCAGATTTTTGTGAATTAAACATAGATCTGAAACTGTAGAAGGAATAAAGGCACCTGAAGGATCAAAAGTTTCAAATCTAGCACCTTGGTTACATTTTTTAAATTAATGTAAAAAGCTATATATGAGACTTATCTTTTAAAGAATGATTAGAAACTTGCAGATCAGACTATCTTATATTAAGCTTATTTCATAGAAGTTTATCAATTTAAAAGTAAGAAAGGAGGATGATTTTCAGATTCTGGAGTACCACGTTCCATTCCATTTTCATATGAAAATGGAATAGAACATGGCACTCCAGAATATATGTGTGTGTGTGTGTGTGTGTGTGTGTGTGTGTGTGTGTGTGTGTATACATACATGTTTTCTTATGTTTTCCGTGGATATTTATATGTATGGTATTTAGGTTTCTTTGGGTTGTGCTTTTAAAGATTTAAACGACTGCTAAAGCCTGACACACACGATTAGAAAAAAAGCCAACACACAAGCCTGAGAATGGCAGATGAGATTCTGCCGAAACATCGCTATAATTTTAAAAGCACAACTATTAAGATGTGGGAAATTACTCGAAGAAACCTAAATACCATGTATATATGTATGTATGTATGTATGTATGTATGTATTATAATCTTATCCAAATTGGTGCCTTGTCTAAGGATGTTTCAAAAAATGTTCAGTTCCTCTTTGTGCCTGGAGTATGGCTAATCTCCATAGAGGTATTCATAAGATTTTTCTAACTAAGATTTGACTAAAATTGCTTTTACATGAGGAATCCTTAGCCTCATTGATCTATCACCCCTATGAGGTAGACCAAACAGGAAATATGACCAGTAAGTTAATTCTATTTTATTTAAGATTGCATAACAGAATCTTGCAAGTCTGAAAGGATTACAGTCCCTAAATCAAGTTTTCAAGCCTTTTAGTCTTGGATGGTAAAGCAGAAGGGGGAATGCTTAAGTAAATAACCACCCATCTACCAGAAGGCAAAGTGGTAGTGGGGGTTCCTTACTGTGTCCCCTCTGTCTTACATATTGGCAAAAAAAACCAGAAAATAAAATACAGGCTTAATAGTCAGGACCTTGTTGATGATCCAAACTCTGTCAAGGATCTTGGAGTACTCATCTCTAATGATCTAAGTGCTAGAGCCCATGTAACTATGTAACTACATAGCCAAAAAGACATTAAGAGTTGTTAATCTAATCCTATGTAGCTTTTTCTCAGGTAATATTACACTACTAACTAGAGCATACAAAACATTTGCTAGACCAATACTCGAATACAGCTCATCATTCTGGAACCCATAATACGTATCTGATATTAACACAGTTGAGAAAGTCCAGAAATATTTCACAAGAAGAGTTCTCCACTCCTCTACTCGTTGCAGAATACCTTATGCCCCCAGACTTGAAATTCTAGACCTAGAAAACCTAGAACTATGCCACCTTTGGTCCGATCTAAGTATAGTATATAAAATCATACATTGCAATGTCCTACCTGTCAATGAATACTTCAGCTTCAACCATAACAATACAAGAGTAAACAATAGATACAAACTCAAGGTAAACCGCACCAAACTTGATTGCAGGAAATAGGACTTCAGCAACAGAGTGGTCAATGTCTGGAATACTCTACCTGACTCTGTGGTTTCTTCCCCAAACCCCAAAAACTTTAACATTAGACTTTCTACTATTGACCTCACCCCTTTCCTAAGAGGTCTGTAGGGGGTGTACATAAGTGCACCAACGTGCCTACTGTCCCTGTCCTATTGTTTCTTTTATTTTTCTTATATGTATCCACATAATCATAACTATGTTTTTACTTATATCTATTATCTTGTAAGCAATTGACAAACCAAATAAAATAAAATAAATGTTCTCAGAAAAATGCAACGAAGATACATGTGAGGCAGTCTGCATACCAAAAGGCATAGTTAATCCACAACCTGATTGTAGAAGGCAGAGTGGGGAAATTACATTCTTATCTCAAAGCTATAGTGGAGAATTTGAAGCTATATACTAAAGTGGACAGTTACCTCTCAGTATGATTGCTGTCAGTGACTTGGCAGTTGCCTTTAGTATTGTATGGCAGGCATGTGCTTTTCCCTTCTCGCATTGTGTTATTTGGAAATTCTTTGTTGAAGACAGCATGAAAATTAGCATGCTTTTATCACTGCAAGCTTTTCACTCTTTTTTTTAGTGTTCGCTCTAGAGAAATACCTTTAGATTACATATTTTATTAACAGTTTTTTAAAGGCATCTTGGTCCAATATTCATATCCTTTTTTATTTGCAAGATATATTATTCCCTGGATATTCAAGAAGCCTTCTTGAGAATGTAAAATTCTCTGCCTTATCTGTGGGTAGTCCTTTTTATTGCTATGCTGGCTGATTTCAGACTAACATTTCCCACTAGGAAATGATGATTACAATATTCCAACCTAGGCATTAAGACATGAAGGGTATGATTTTAGAGGATTTTTAACTAGTATAGTTTTTATTCAGAATATGTGTATGTGTGTGGGTGTGTATGTGTATGTATATGTATATGTGTGTATGTGTGTGTGTATATATATATATATATACACACACACACACACATCATATACATATATATGATGTAATATTTCCACAAATAAATTTTGAACAGAGTTCAAGATAGGAATTTGAAAATAAGTAACAATATTTAGTCAGTAAATACTCCACATACTACAGTTGATGGGTTGTTTCTTACAGGCAGCAAATAAAATGGTGTGTGTGTGTGTGTGTGTGTGTGTGTGTGTAGAGAGAGAGAGAGAGAATGAGAGAATGAATGAGAGGATGAATGAGAGAATGCACTTGTACAACAAAATACAATAAGGAATATAATGTATATACATCAGCAATTCTGATAATACCCTTTGTGCATCATGGCATTTGTTCCAGGAGCATTTTGTTTTGTGCATTTAATTTTTGAACTGTTTTATTTTGTGTATTTAATTTTTACAAGCTACTTTTTGCCTTGAGAGGCACAATCAGTTTCTCTCTTGTTTATACAAGAGGTAATGTTAGATTCAGAATATCTATAGTAATTTGTAGTAACAAAGACATCAGGAACTCTTTAAAGGAAAAGGCATAAAAATCTGAAAAAATGATAGCTTGTTCTATTACAGGATGGTGTGACACAGGGGTGTCAAACTCTCGTCATCATGGCAGCATCACGTGATGTATTGGAACTTTCCCCCTTTGCTAAACCGGGCAGGGGCAGGGCCAGCACATGATGCATCCAGCCCGCAGGCTGCAAGTTTGACACCCCTGGTGTAACAGGATGTAGGAAGTAACAAATTACTAAGAACAAAGGTGTTATCTCTCAATGAAATGACCTTTTTTAGCTTTCAGCAATATTTGATTTCTGTTGTTAGCCTATTATGTCAACACTCTGGAATTATTAAACCCAAATGAATAGGTTACATAGTTTTCCTATGCTTTGAGTTTAAGCTTTGTAATAACAGAGTTAATATGTTTTTGGTTCAGAGTTGGGTCTAATTTTTTACTAAAGATATTTGAACGATATAAGTATTTGTGTATGAGTGATGATAGCTATGTTCACTATATTGGATATTTCTTCATCATAAAACAGTTTGGCACTATTAAAAACAGATGAATATGCATAGTTGAAGCAATAGTGTATGTGTGTATGTGAGTATAGGAGAAGGATATAGATAGAATATCATGTGATCATTGTCAAGCTTATCAAAGGGTGATAATTGCCAAGCCTAACTATTTTTCAAGTTTGTTATTTAATATTTTTACTTTATTTTGATATTTTTACTTTAGCATCTATAATACCCTCCTTCCTCTTGTTATTTTTCAACTCACCAGATTTACAAAATTTTTCAGACCATCACAGGAAATTTCAAAAGAAGAACAGCTGGTAAAATTTGAAAGTTTATTGCTTGCACGCATAGACATCACATCATTGGATTGTGGCCATATCAGTGTGTGTGTGTGTGTGTGTGTGTGTGTGTGTATCAATCAGACTGTTAAGTCTCACTCTGAGTTTCTTTTAATGCTATAATTTTTCTTCCAAGGCAACAATTACAAGTACAGTGGAAAATGATGTGCAACCAGCCAAAAATATATATTCATAATGTATATTCTTTTTCACATGTGCAGCATTAATTTTCTTTCAGTGTTGTTTTTAGGCTTCAACTTACTCTTTTTTAAATAGATTCTTTTATGCTATTATGGAAAATGAATTAACCAGAGTCTTTGTAAGATGTTAGAAAATTAAATTATGTGACAAGATTTACTTCTTTTCCTGGCTTTGCCCTTATCAACATATCCTGCAATAACTAGCCAGTAATTTACTCTCTCTCACACACATACCTGATGCAGAGGTGGTATTCAGCAGGTTCTGACCAGTTCTGGAGAACAGGTAGCAGAAATTTTGAGTAGTTGGAGAACTGGCAAATACCACCTCTGACTGTTCCTGCCCCCATCTATTCTCTGCCTCCCAAGTCCCAGCTGATTGGCTGGGTCTTCATTTGTTGCTTTGCACAGGAGAACAGAGCTGGAAAGCAGGTTAGTGGGGTGGGGAAGGAATGGGATTTTGCAGTAACCTTCCACCAGGAGTGGGCAGGGAATGGAGATTTTACAATATCCTTCCCCTGTCATGCCCATGAAGCCACACCATGCCCACTAAGCCATACCCACAGAACTGGTAGTAAAAAAATTTGAATCCCACCACTGATCTGATGTATCTTTTCAGGGCCCTGCTTGCAAATTTCCTGTGCTGACTAGCAGATTAGTTGGGAATGCGAGAGGGGAAAAAAGAGTGGTCCAGTTAGTCTTATCCCAGCCAATCTTGAAACATATTCAATTGTCATGTTATATAATTCTTAGAGTTCTTGTTTGCTGTGTTATGGAAACAGGTTTATTTTTCATTCTGAGTAGTGTAGCAATAGCAATAGTATTTACGCTTATATACAACCACCTAGCGCACTCTGGGCAGTTTACAATTTAAAAGCATTATTTGCATATTGCCCCCACAATCTGGGTCCTCATTTTATTCATCTCAGAAGGATGGAAGGCTGTATCAACCTGAAGCCCTGTCAGGATCAAACTCCCGTCTATGGGCAGAGTTTGCATATAATACTGCACTTTAACCATTGTGCCACCAGGGCTCCTGATGTTTAGAGGTGTTTAAGAATAAAATGTGTTAAATGCAACATTTTCAATAAGCTCCTTGTTTATAATAAGTTAGTGTAGCAACAAAGTTTGGCTACTTTCTACTATACGATATACCAGGGGTTGCCAATCTTTTGGACCTCAGGAACCACCAAACTTACAATTTTAAATCCCAGGGACCACTAACTGGTTCTGTGGGTGTGGCTTGGTGGTTATGTGACTGGCTGGGCATGGCTTGAATGTAAATATTATAAATATTTATATAAATATTGATTTTTTTTTATAAAAAAAGACAACTTTTACCCAAAATCAGGCAAAGCAGGCAGGCAGATTGAGTTGCTCACAGAATCACAGATTTATTCAGAGATCTATTTATCTGCCATTGGCTAGCTCAGTCTGTCACATAAAATTTGCTTTCAACCAAACTCACAAAATTAACTCACAAAATTAACTCACAACACACCATGTATGTAAATATTGAATTTTTTATTAAAAAAGAGCAACTTTTACCCCAAATCAGGCAAAGCAGGCAGGCAGATTGAGTTGTTCATAGAATCACTCAGTGATCTATCTGCCATCAGCTAGCCCAGTCTCTCAAATTTGCTTGCCATGAGTCTGCACTGAATAATAGAACCTTCAGTCCTAAGGGAGGTTTGGCTATACTTAAAATGATGGTCGGAAAAAGGAAAAATAGCAATTTAGCAGGCAAGTTTGCCGGGTAAGGAGTGAGTAGGCGGGGAGGGTTCCTGCAGGTCATGTGGGCAGTGCAGCCTTGTGTTTCTGTGCAGCCTGGATTAATTGCTTTGTCGGGGATGCTCTGGGGGTGAGATTTCTCTGCGGCCCACCAAAATTTTCTGGCCAGGGAGATTCTACCAGTTCGCACCTATTCGCTAGAACTGGTTGTTAACATTCTAAGTTGTTAACATTCTAAGCAGTTCAGAGAAGTGGTTGTTAGAAGAAATTACTAGTCTAATGCTGTAAGGAAGGCAGAAAGGAAACATTCTGGTGCTGCTTACAGAAACTGCCTCTCCGTTAACCCTTATTATATTCTTGGCAGGACTAGACTTCCTGTCTCAGGAACTTCTCTGGAATTTTTTTCCCCTCCTTTGCTGGTACTTTGCTTTTCTGGAGTGACCATTCAAAGTTACAATGGCACTGAAAAAAGTGACTTATGACCATTTTTCACACTTATAACTGTTGCAGCATCCCCACAGTCATGAGAGGCCAGGTGAGGAGATGTGTGCCTCGATGTGAGTGATATTGAGTTGGCCACACCCAGCCTATAACATGACCACCAAACCATGCCCATCAACTAAGCCATGCCCACAGAACCAGTTGTTAAAAAATTTGAATCCCACCCCTGGCAGTGGCCCATCAGTTGGCAACTGCTGCTATATGCTATATATATACTAGCAATTACATCATAGTAAGCTAGTTAATCACTATATTACACATTTGGCATCAATATACTAATTAACTGATGACAGATCAGTGGAAACTCTTCTTACTATATATTCATTGTCAGGCAGGAAATTGGACATATAGTTGCCATACATAGAATAGATTGATAAAACAATTTATTAGAGGGGATGTATCATCACACCAGTTTAATATTTGATAATAGCTCTAATTAGCCATTTTGGAAGAGGATTTATTCCATAATGGAATTGCTCTTCTTTTCCCACCAAGTAATAATTGAGAATATTGTGTTAATTTATTTAAATTTTTATATGGTTGTCTTTATCAGCATAGTGGTATTTTTTGCTTGTCTTTGTGGACAAGAGACCATGTGGGTATAATTTAATTCATATGCATTGTAATAAACCTATTTTTATACATCCTACAGCACAATGCTTAACTACAACATTTGAGTGTTCAGCCTGTTTCCCAGCCAATATGTTTAGGGTTATTGCTGTAAATGGCTCAGTTTAAAATGGCCTATTTAAAGTACATTTTTAAAAAAATTCATGGCTTTTTTGTTGTTGCTTTTTGCATTTTTCAGTAAGGATTTTTGGTTTGGAATTTTTATTAAATTATCAGTGTGTTATATTCAGAATTGTTTTTCAATATGTTTAAGAAAGTCTTCCTAATCAGAAAAATATTACGACCTATGATTTAATTGTTCTCAACATTTTTAATAATTTTATCAATATTCACATGAAAGTATTAACTATATTATTGTGATGATAATGATTAATGTTTTTGTATCTGATAGCAATAAACGAATATTGGGGTTTCCTTCATGTAAACTGAAAAATCTTCTAACCAAAGTGGTTCCTATCATCAGTTACATTGTGGTCAGGAGAGTCAAACTTGGTAAAGAAACATAAAACATATAACAAAGAGCTTCCAGCAAGGATCACTTATTATAGATTCAGGTAGTGTGAAAGTGTACAGGAGGTGTCCTTGTGTATATTTCTACTTGAAATAGAGTCTTGCCTACATCCTTGAGCCCGTGAATTATTTCACTAATCAAACTGAGATTTATTGTAACACTAGAAAGTTATGAGTATAGCAAGATCATACATAACATCATCTTCCTGAGAGTACAGGAACTGTATTTTAATCAAAATAGCCATTATGAGTACAACATATTTCAAGAGCACTTTCAAATTCAGCTGAATGTAATTGACTTTGAAAATGTACCTCTCCATATGTACGGATCTGAGCATAAACTGAAGCCTTCTATTATTCTGAGATGCCAAGACAACAGAAAATGAGCTATAAAATCAGTACAAATGCCCATGTTTGAAAAAATAATCTTGCTCATTTTAATTATTGTATGTAAGGTTATTAAGAAAACAATTTAGAAGTCATCTGTATGAAATGGTTTTATGAATTTGTTTAAAAGTGTATTAGCTTTAGTCTCAATAGTTTTCATAGGAGAGATAAGATAAATATCAGCTGTCAAATTTTGAGCAAATATAATTTTAAGTAAAGAAGGGCACAAAGCTTGTGAACACAGTCTTCAATGTGAAGCTCAGCAAATATCCAAATAAATTAACAAATCAAGTCATTTAATTCATTTAATGAGAAGGCAGGAAAACAAATATTGTGTTGGTCTTTCACTTAACCCTAAGTTAGAAAGGAACAAACCAATTCATTTGTTTTTTTCTATTGTAATGTGACTAATAGCTGTAGTATTTCTTTTTAATTGTATTTTTCATTCATATTCCACAGTGTTCAGATTTGACTGAACAGAGAGTAATTTGAAGCCAGGGGAGTGAATGCCAGAACTACTAGTTCATTCTCTGGCTAAAGTGTAGAGACACTCAGCACCTTGTCTCTTTTAAAGTCAGAGCTAGCTTTGAACTTAGATGCACATAGATCTAATGACTTGTGCTGTCTGAGTTCTCTGATTTTTAAATATTTCTGTTTGAATTGGCAGCAACATACCACAAGTCTGTTAAGTAAATTTCAATAGCATTAGCATCTAGCCTTTTGTAACTGCAGTTGCTGTACATCTGAAGTTCAGACTTCATATACATTTTTCTCTTTCTCTCTCCCTCCCTCTTTCTCTCTCCCTCCCTCTTTCTCCCTCCCTCTTCTTCATTTTCTTTCTTTCTTTCTCTCTCTCTCTCCCCATCCCTCCCTTTCTCCTCCTCCTTCTCTCTCTCTCATACTCATTTGGTGCATTTTCCTTTAAAAATACAGACAATCTGTCTTCCAGACAACTTGACCAATTAATTAGTTGTTGCTCAGAGAACAAAAGAACATTATATGAATATGTAAACTCAATCTGGTGAAAATAAGCATTCTACTACCAATGAATGGTTGAAACAAATAAAAAAGTTTGAGAGGAGGGAAGTATTTTCTTTGTGTTCTCGTGTTCTTTCTACTTCACTGTGTGGGGAGAAGTTCCAAGACATTGGATACAAAAGCAACAACAATAAAAAAAACCCAATGTTTAGAATAATAGCTTTTTATGCAGATATAAAAGCAGCAGAATTGTTAATCCAACCCACCTGCATCAGAATGCAATGCATTTATGCAGACTATAATATAGCTTCTAGCTAAGTCTAACTTGAGCTTTTTGTCTATGTGCTCCTCTTTGTTTCTGCCCATTTAAAATTACCTCTTGCTTCTGCAAAGTGTTCCTTTCAGCTTCCACACCTGTATGTAGTTGTTCACTTTAGCCTTCTGTAAACTGCTTTCTTCCACATGTTTGGTACTACAACTCCTACAATTCTACTGAGTCTGCTGGTGGGTGCTGGTTCATGTAACGTCATACACCCAGAAGATATCAGGTCACAGAATCTATAGTACAGGGGTCCCTAATCCCCGATCCATGGCATTTCAGAAACTGAGCCGCCAAACAAGTGAAGCCCCATCCGTGGGATGCAGGCAGCACATGAAACCACACCCCCTCCAGTCCATGGAACCGGTCCCTGGTGCCCAAAAGATTGGGGGCCACAGTACATTCATGAGAAACAGACAAACATACATGCACAAACTTGAAATTTGAGATTTTGAATAAGTGTGAAGTTTTCAGAATTGCTTGTAACTGAGGCCAAATAAAGATTTATATGCACATTCACTTGCTGCTAGAAGAACATGAACAAGTCCAGTAAATAGTATGTAAGCATGTCAGATCAAAGCATGGTATTATAATTGAAAAATCTAAATAAGTAATATCTCAACAACTGTTGGACAGTTCTTTATGTATTCTGTGATGGGCGGTTCAAATCTGCTGTGCCATCTTTGCCTGGCAAGAGGCAATGATCTTTAGTTTTTATGAATTCCTGTTTTAATTGTGTGAAATGTCCCTATAAAAGCCATGGGTTCCCAACTGTAACTTCCACCAAACAGCAAAGGAACAGGAACTGGAATACTATACAATGCATGGTGAATTCAAAATGAAAACCACAGTAACTTGAACAGGGAGATACTGTATTGTTTATTCATGAGCTATCAATAACATGACCCAACTTCTTATTAAGATCATTTAAATCTGGTCTTTGAAAAGGGGGGAGGGTGAGAGATCTTAACTTACTATAAGGAACATACAATTACTAAGGAACTATTACTACTACTATTACCAATTATTATGGATAGATTAAACTTTTGGTAAATACTAACTTCCTCAAATTATGTCCTGGGAAAAGAATCTGTGCCACCTGGACATGTAATTACATTAAATGAACAGTTGTAAAAAAAACCTTCTAAATAAATATGGCTTGCCTTCTTTTTCTTGTAAAAGTTAGATACACATGCATTTATGATACTTTATACTACTTTATTGTCGAGTAGTATAATAACAAATGTTCAATTTCACATATTGAAAGCTATTCTGGTTTAATGGTTAGCACATTGGACAGATCAGATTTTACTCTTCTGTGTTAAACAGAGAGCTGGTGTGGTGCTCCTTGGCAGTCTTGCTCCCAGCTTCGCTTATCTCAAGTTTGTTGTAAAAGTAAAAAAGAGAGCTAGGGAGTTGTGTATGCTCCATGACTACCTAGAAGAAAGTAGAATATAAAAGGAAGAAGGAGAAGGCACAGAAGAAGCCCAATTGTCTTACTTATTTTAGTACTTATGTTGCTGCTTGCTTTTTAATGCCTTCATTATAACTGGAATGCAAGTTGTGGTCCTACATGGAGAGAAGAAACTTTGTTCATAAATTTTATCCTAAGATACATTAGCATAAAACTAGTTTGGAGATGCAGTGCAGATTATATTGACAACATCCTGCCTTTAAATGAAGCCTCTATATTGCATTCATTGTTTATTACCAGACACTGGTTACAAGTAATTACTATCTCCATCCACTGGGAGCTTATTGAAAGCTTCTTGTTATCCACTGTTGCAGGAAAAATGATGGTCATATATTCTTAATCATCCTTAAACTGTTGTGCCAGCCCCCTTTTTGTTATAGTAGGATTGCATCACGAAAGGGATTCAGATATTTAAAATTGCATATTGCTCTTAGTTTTCTTCAGCACCAATAATTTATGTTAATATCTTAGGGATTTTTTTTGCCTAATGTATTCCTATATTTGAACATATACACAAAGATACACAGTGGCTTGGGCTACAAGATTTCCTTAGTTTATATATATATCATGGACAAGTTGACATCTTATTTTCAGTTACATGTAATTGAGAAATGTTTTGTAATCACTTCAAGATTTTGGTTATACTTATGAGAAGATAGGTGGCTGTTTGAATCATTGTGAGCTGTTTCACTCTGTTCTTTTGGGTTGTGTTTTCATGAAACTTCCAGAATTTGAGATTATTTTCATTGGATTTAACTAAATTGGATTAGGTTTATCTCCTGATTCTTCTATCTTTATTTATTTATTTATTTATTTATTTATGTTATTTGTCGATTGCTTACAAGATAATAGGTATAAATATAAACATGAGTAAGAATACAGGAAATAGGTACGAATAAATGGGGACTTATAATTTTCAGAAAATCAACTAAAAGTAAAATGATTCTCAACAAGTTTATTTTGTCATGAAAAGAATTGTATAACATGCTCTTATAAATTGATGATACATTCTTTCTGTAATGATGAAGTATTCTTAAATATATTGCAAGAGTACATAAACTCTAATATGACTTTTCTCTACCCTTGAATTTATCCTATTCTAATTTTTTTGTCTCTATGGGGAGATTCCGTCCATATCAAACTTATAACACCTATAACCATATGGACTGTCTCATGGTATTTTATAGTGATACCCTGATTCAGTACAGAATGTTATGATCTGGTGTTTTCAGATAGATTATTGCTTTGAAGGAAGAGAGTGAGCATATGTGTCAAGGGGTCCATTTAAGAAAACCTTATAAAGATGTACTAGAGAAGAGTCATATAAAGAAAGAGATGGATCTGTGCCAACAAATTGGATTTTAGAATACGGATAAAATTGCTTGGTATGTCTCATTGTACACATCCTTCACATGGTTATTTCTCTCCATTCAGCCAAAAATAAAGTATGTATTCTTCCATCTGCTGAACGGATATATCTTTGTTCTATTTAAGCATAGTTGTTGGCATAAAATATTGAAAATGACACGAACAAAGCCTGGTATGTCAGGGAACCTGAATCATAGCCGATGCCATTAGCAACCAAGATTATGTAGTTATTTCCAGCTGAGTTGGATTTACACTTGCACTCAAGCACTTACACTGGATTTCAAAGATACAGAAAATTACGGTGATAAAAGTTCAAACTATTGAGCTCCTTATATACAAAATCAAGCATTTCTGTGATGTTCTTATTTATTTGGAAGCAAAACAAGATTATGTTGAAACTATCCAGTGTACTGAACCTTTGAATTAAGAGCCAAAGTAGAAGTCATATAAGATGTTTCTTTACATTTAACATACAACATTTGTAGCAATGTAAATGCAATCATGTTGGCGGGGTTGGGGGGGTTGAATTCTCTTCTGAAGCATTTTTTTGCACTGGAAAAGATCATTCATTTAGTCACTGGTCAAAGTTACAACTGGCACTGAAAAATATTACTTATGACCATTTTTCACTATCCCCATAGTCATTTAATCAATATCCCCATAGTCATTTAATCAAAATTTGGGTGTTTGGCAACTGGGCTTTATTTATGACGGTTGCAGTGTCCTGGGAGTCATGTAATCATGTTTTGCAACTTTCTGACAAGCAAAGTCACTTAACAACTGTGTACTGATTTAACAACTGTAGTGATTCACTTAACAATAATAAAGTCATAAAATTGGGCAAAAATCATTTAGTAATTGTCTCATTTAGCAATAGAAATTTTGAGCTCAATTGTAGCCATAAATCAAAAACTACCTGTATGTATTTCATTTCAAGGCAAGCAATGGCTTTACATTTATCATTAGGTGAAATGCTTTGAGTTATAGGCATTCGGTCAGGGAAGTCTAGCTATTTTTTTCGCTCAGAGATGGGCAATATTTTAGGAGTCATGGGAGCCACAGTCTGCTGTCCCTTTTGGGGTAACAAGATATATGGCTAGTAATATCAGGAGAAGGCAGGACTGAAATATTCATAACTGATTTACCCCATGAGAAGGAGGGACAAGGGGTGGATTTAAAGCACAACATTGAAAGTCTGTCATACAAAACATTGCAACAAAAGTTTCTGGGGCATACTAGTACTTTAGCACCTTGCTTTCTTTGCATCTTTCCTGTAAACTAAAAGTCTGAAGTATATTTTCTTTTAGATTCTTAAGATCTCTTCTCTCTTTGCTTGAATACATTTCCATTTATTGGACTCCATTTTTCTAGCACTTCTAAACATGTTTGTGTTTAGCTTTTAGTAATCATAGTTTTTTCTTAGTAATCCTAGTCTTTCTCACAGACAGTCTACATGGATCATTTCTCCTAGAGATAAACTAGACCTTTTATTTTTCTGTAGTTGATAACGAAATAGTTGACAACATTTTATTATTTATGCATATAAACGCACAGGTTGCTTTCCATTAAAAGTACCTTCAAACTGAGAATAATGGAATATGCAATAGATGGCATGAATAGGGAGAAGAAATCTAGATGTGGATTGTGTGCATTTGGAAGAGAAAGAAATTATGTACCATCATCGGATCCAAAGCAAGCAAGAATACTCCTGATTTAGTTTTAGTCATCCTCTTAAAATAGCAAGAGTGTTTATCCTGGATCTGAAGAACATTTGCCTGCTTTGGATCTGAAAGGAAAAAAACATTAATCCGATCAGAATAACCTCCCTTTGCTTGTTGCTCATAGTGAGGGAAAGTAGCAGGCATGGAGAGAGAAATTTTCTGCTTGGAAGCTGGAAAATGTGCATCCCGAGTCCTTGGTAATAAACTTATGGAAAAATTAGAGATACTGTGCAGTGGAGTACAGATTAATAGATAATCTATTCAGATGCTGTTATTGATAAAATCTTGATTTCCTTGCTATGTCCAAAGATTTATTTTAATCTGTGAAGGGTAAGGAGATATATTTTTGATTCGTAACCTCAGCCTGTTAAAAACTGCCATGGTGTATAATAGATATATGGAATTTATGTTAATCTTGTGCAATTCTAATACAAGTATGGGCATATAATAAAGAGTTAGAAATAGTGCTTCTTGATATTCAATCTCTTCTAAAATTTTAGGAAATAACAGTGTAACCATAAATATGGAAGAGAAAATAAATGTCGTTATAGCTATTTGTTTTAATAATTTATGGTGTAGAGTTTTCACTCCCTGTAGTATGATGAATTTAACAGCTGGACATCTGTGATCTGCCTTCATTTCTACGAGGAAAACATGGTTCTTGGCAAAAATGCAAAGCCTGACATAATGCTACAACATTTATTCATTATTTTATGGAATAAGGAATAAGAAATGAAATGCAGTCTGCACATAGAAAAGGTAAAAACAGATTTTTATAACTTTATGTACATACTAGGCATGTTTTCTATCCTGAGTATGATTTTTACTATGTGTATAATGACCAAAGCAAAAATTCTTAAATGCTGAGATACAGAGAATGACATTGTCAAGAAAATGTTACACAGCTCTAACCCTTTCATCAAGGAGGTTGTCCAGAGCATCAAGTTAAGTAAGGTGCCAAATTTCAAAAATGTAACAATAAAAATAAATTTTATGAGTGTGAATATGCTGATTGCATGGTTCTCCAAGGGTACCAATTTCTGGCAGCTAATATTAGAGCCTCAACGGGCAATGCAGCAAAAGAGCCATTAAACTAGTTTATTCTCGTAAGGCTGAATTGGTTGGTGATATGGTTACATTTAATATAACATATAATGATTTCAGAAACACACCTAAAAATGGACAATAATTTTTCAAATACTTCAGAAATGGCTGATAGAGATTCAATATATGACTAGATTTGTTCATGAGAATATATAAAGAAGCACATGCTGAGGTTATGCATTATAAGATTGTTAAATCAGTTAGACTAATTCTTTGGTAACTGCACTCAATGAACCTATAATTTATAATGTATGAGTTAATTGCAGTCTTCATACATGATTTCCTATCAACACTAGGGAAATGTAACATTTTTCAACCACATTGTGACTATTTCCCATATTCAAAGCATAGAACAAAATGCATGTTTTAAAATATACCACTATTTGTTTTGAAATATACCACTATTTTGAATAGTTTTGCTTTGAACATTCCAGCTGTTCTAAGAGCTGTGCTTGGGCTGTTGCTGTTGTGATTTGTGATTGGGCTAGCCGCTAGAGGGTGTGTTTTTTTTTGCTTTTGTTTTTTTTAAATACTGTTTCTAGCCTAACAGTATACTGGCAAGAACCAATCATGTGCTGTTAAGTGCATAGTCAGACAAAAGAAGATGATAGTTTATAGTTGCATATCTGTCAGGTAGTAATATGCTTCATGTCAACATGCTAGCTAAGTTATTTCTATTTTTAGCAAGCTTCCCTATTAGAAAATTACAGGAAAGCTGCAAAATCGTTGGACTGTATTGCATTTGCAATCAGAAATTGCAGAATTCAGTCTCCCTTCTGAAGTACGGCGACTCTGCTCTAGGCTATGCCACTGTGAGAGCAGTTGAATGATTTCTGGAAGTAAATTCTCTAAACTAAATATGCTTTGAAGAACTCCAGATAGAGTATTCTGGCCACATGATACTTCTAGCTTGGATCATTTACTTTTTGAAACCCACTGAATCATTTCAATAGAAGAGAATGTGTGCAGCTCAGACAGCAGCAAAGACCCATTGAATTATTTCAGAACAGTATGGTTTGGAGGGAGGATGCATGGCCTGGAGGGAGAGCATAATATTTTAAACTTGCGCCAGCTGATGCAAAACAGAAAGCAAGCCAATATTAGTGTAAAAAGCTTTATTGCCATGCAGTAAACTTACTGAGAGCAACTGAGGTTGATTAGTTGGAGAACATGAGACTTGCCTTGAAACTTAAAACATCACTGATCACTTAGCAGGAGAAAGGCAGGCATAGAGATACAAACTTTGTCCATAACCATCCTGGGTTTTAGCACCAGATAATTTCCTGATTTGATCTCAGTATCAAGCCCAGGGACTGTGCTCAGGGCAAAGAGCAATAACAGAACATGCAGGTGCAGAGAATTATTTTCAAGAGCCTGGAAGTTGCTGCCCTCTCCTTCCAACGAGATCTGCTGATTGCCCTTTATAGCTACAGAATGTTCTCAGGCCAGGTGCTATGCTAGACTATGGCCTTTCATTATCTTAATGATGCCCTAACTGATAGCTGCTGAGGCTACCAAAGTCTTTCTGGTTTGCCTCTTCAGCCTCTGAGTCAGAAAATTCAGAACAAACCATAACAGGAGCTGTCACCCTGAATCAGTGATAAGCCAAAGCAATCACAACATGCAAGCAACAAATAATAAAATTATACTATGGTATTTTTGTTGAGTTTACACCAAGCAGCTTGATTACAAAGAAAAAAAATAACATCTTTCAAAATATTAAACATATTAAAACTTACTTGATCTTAATAAATGGAATGCCAACATTGAAAAATTGTTCAAGGAGAAAATCTTACAGAGAAAATGTAATTGAAAGAATTGTTAAATAAATTAGCTACTCCCTGACTTTTATCTGAGGGCTACATGTTCCAGAAACATTATTTAAACATATTATGTTTTTTTTCTGTTGAGAAAGAGAAGGGATGGAACACATGTAAAAAATAGAAGAATCTTAGCAGAATATAACTTTGTACTCCAACTGTTTATGTGAGGATGTATTTTAATGTTTTATAAATCATCGCCTCACCCAAATTCTCCTCAGAGCTGCTCAGAGCATCCAGTAGTGGGAGATGCTTCAGTCTCTGCATTCATAGGCTGAGCTTGAATTGAGGAACGCTCCTCCTCCTCCACGTGACTCCTCCATAGCATTCCCCAGTTTTTGCTCAGCCTCGTGTGAGACAGTCTCTTCTGTTCTTAGCTCCTTGGCCGAAGCAGGAATTTTGAATTCTCTCAGCTCTCTCAATCAGCTCTAGATCAGCTTTCTTTCAGGTTGGATTTATTTTCTTCCCTTAGCCCTGCGCAACTGATTAGTGTTTCTAATACCTTCTGTCTGTTTTTTGGCTCTTTTTGTATCTTGATTGGCTGGCAACATTGTGTTACTTTATTGGAGGCCTTTAGTGCAGCTTGGCTCCGGGTAAATGGACGGCTATCATTAGAGTTAGGAAGCTAGGTTTCATCTGGGTGCCTGGTTGGGGTGTGTTTGAGCTGGAGGTATCCTGTGCTCTATGGAAAATGGAATTGACCTTGGGCAAAAAGGTGGGATTGGGCCGGAGGACCACCCGGTCAGCATGAAATACGCAAAGGTCCCTTCTAATGGATAAGGCGCCGATTTCCGAGATTTGATGGGCAGATGTAATAGTTACAAGGAAGACTACCTTATATGTCAGGAACTGGAGAGTTGACTCCCTTAAGGGTACGAAGGTGTGTTTAGTGAGTGAAGTAAGAACTCTGTTAAGATCCCATGTTGGGTACCGATGCACAGTTGGAGGGTATAAATTAGTGGCTCCCCCCTAATACCTCCAGCTCAAACACACCCCAACCAGGCACCCAGATGAAACCTTCCAAATTTTTGTCCCAGGCCACCCCAGGAAAGGGAAAGGCAATGGCACATGCTTGATGTGAGACAAGCTCTGCGAATCTACATCAAGCGCACAGAGCCATTCAGGAAATCAGAGGCCCTATTCCTCTCCTTTCAGCCCAAAACGCAGGGTCACAAAGTGTCTCCATCCACCAAAGGCTGTTGGATAAGAGCAGCAATAGCTAGGTCATACCAGTCACAAGCTATGCAAGTGCCCAGAGGTATAACAGCACATTTTACCAGGAGTGCGGCAACCTCGGCGGCTTGGGCCACTCAGGCACCAATAACCGAAATCTGCCAGGCGGCAACTTGGGCATCCCCGTCACCTTTTATTAGGCACTATAAAATCAATGTGTTTGCCTCAGCAGAGGCATCCTTCGGTAGACAGGTTCTACAGCGGGTTCTTAGAGATGCCGAGGAGGTTCCAGACCAGACGGATTCCCTCCCATAGGACAGGCCCAGCTTTGGTATGTCCCACTACTGGATGCTCTGAGCATCTCTGAGGAGAAGGGGTGTTGGTTCTTACCTGATACGCCCATTTTCTTTGAGCTGCAAAGAGCATCCAGCCCCACCCAAATTCTCCGTCTGGTGGGGTCTTGTTTTGGCCAATGGACCATTAGGTAGTTAGGATGGGAGCACAAATTTTTTTCCTCTCATCTTTGCAAAACTGGGGAATGCTATGGAGGAGTCACGTGGAGGAGGAGGAGCATTCCTCAATTCAAGCTCAGCCTATGAATGCAGAGACTAAAGCACCTCCCACTACTGGATGCTCTTCGCAGCTCAAAGAGAACGGGCGTATCAGGTAAGAACCAACGCCCCTTTTCTGGAGTTTGATATCACTCAACATAGGGTTCATGTCCACATACTATTAGACACTGGGGTGAAAAACAATAGGCCAGAAGCTGGTCCCAAACTTCCTTACTTTTCAATGGCAAGAACACTTGAAATATGTCAAGTTACTGTTTTAACAAATTCAAGCCTCTCAAAACATTTCAAGTTGTGTTCCATCAGAATAATGTTGACCAGATTTTTCACATAGCTAAAGTTGATGGTCAGTAAAAACATTCTTAATGAAATATGCATTTATTAATAGTTTGTATATGATTTGTCAGCATCTTTCCACAGTTTATACCACAATGAGGATTTGAGGTACATTAATATAATCCATTTTTAGGGTATTTTTTTAAATTAATTTTTTGAAAAATTTGAAGGACAATTTTTTGCATAGCACTTTTTTATTTCAAGAAATACTTGCAGATAAATAACCATGCAGTTCCTTCTCTCTCTCTCTCTCTCTCTCTCTCTCTCTCTCTCTCACACACACACACACACACACACACACACACAGAGGGGGGGGGATTTTTAATTCATATATTCCTTGTTGAATATATTCCCTAAATTAATGCATCAGATATAAAGATATAAAGTTTGGTTTTAAGTGATTATCAATTCCTCATTCACAGGATATTCTTTTTCTATACATTGAGTACTTCTGATTGCCCTCAGGCATATATTCACAAAATTGATATCACAGATTTGATTTCCTTAGCAAATCAAAATCAGTGATTTAATGTAATTCACCAACATGTTTTTATTATTGCTGTTGCAGGCAATATCAGGTTAGTCAATTCCTTTTACATATAAGCTTATTCTTCATTTCAATATCCTGCCAAGATGTCCAATAATACCTGTCATAGTCCATGTTCCCTTTGGGGATCGTTAATATATTTTACTTATATTCTCTGAACCACCACCATTATCAACAAAGAGAGAACAAATTTCAATTGGTTGCCTAACCACTCTTTGAGAAGTTCCTGACTCCTGGGTTTGTTTGTTTTTTTGCATTGATTCATGACTCTTTCATTCATGATTCGTGTCTGACAAGGTTCTGGAATATAGCTTGTAGTCTTTTGATATTGTTGCTCTTAAATATATATTCTCCCACTGAAGAATTATGGGTACTGAGGAACTCCTCTTTGGCTGATTTTATACAGAGTCTAAAAAGGTACATTTGTTTTACTTAGCCTTTCATGGGAAAGTATTTATTCTGTCATTTTTTATTTCTACTGAAGTTTTTAACATTGATTGGTTTGCTTTCATAAACAGTGTATGTATATATGTGTATCTAGTTAGTACAAGTGGAGGAAATAAGCTTATTTCTCTAGTTTTCATGGAATGTGATATAGCAGTGCTTTTCCAACCCTGTTTGAGGGCTGTTACAGTGAACACTTTGGAATTTATCCAAAAGGTGCTTTGTCAAGAGGCAACTGGACTTTCTGGTGCACCTTGACCTGGATGACTAAGAATCTCCATAGATATTTTGGAATTTACAAACTCTGAAATCTTTGAAATGTACTTTGTGTACATTGTTTCCATCCAGTTTTTTTAAAAAATGTGTTTAATGTTCTGATTTTTTCCATGATGTCTTTTTAATGAAATTGGCTAGATCCAATTTGGTTATTGTAGTATGGTGAGGCAACTATTTAAAGAAATAGAGCCTTGTGGGCTTTAGCCTGGACAGTCATGTTAATCTGTAGAGAGGAACTGATCTGCTTAGTCCATAAAGGAAAAGGCCCTTTTTATGTATAAAAAGACTACACTTGAAGAAGTTATCCTTATTTTCTGGATAACCCACAAACTGTAGGGGCCTCATATAACTTCCCTCTGGATGAATGTTAAAATGTGGTGATCAAACAGCAAACATTACTGGAAGTCTCTGATTATCTGTGTCATATAATGGAGTGTGAACAGTTACGATTTGTGCAATACATTTTGATAGCTATTGTGTACTAGTTTTAAACAATACTTTTATTCTGGCTTGCTTCAAATGTACCAGGTCTCTATAGGCAGCTATGAACTTTTGAACTTAGGGAGACTTCTGAATAAACATGATAAGGGATAAGGTAATCTCGGTCCCAGAATTTACCCCTCCACCAAAATCAATCACATTGTTGTACTCAGAGGCCCAGCTGCTAGTCTTTTGTTTCTCTTAGAAAAAAAAGTGTTTGCTTCTAATTCGTGTATGGGCTTTGAAAATGCATCTAATCCTCCCATTTAAATTTTATGTAAGATGACTGAGCCCATAATTTATCTTGTAACATTTGTTTTTCTTGGCACACTGTGTTAACAAGAAGAGGAAAAATAAAAGGGAAAAAAGAAAAGCTGGTGCTACAAGGATGCTCAGTCAATGAGAGAAAAGCCAGACTATGTAGATGACATCTAATAAAAACAACGTTATTTTACTTCATTTAGACAGAGGAAAAATGAGCAACAGAAGTTCTAGCAGGTAGAAACAATCAGTGCTCCTGAGACTATATTACAATTCCTTATCTAGCTTATTACTGTCAAAGCTGTGTCTTGATATGTCAGATTGTCACTTTGTTTGGATATGTGAATTTATAGCGTAATACTATTAATAGACCATCTTTCCAGTAAAGGGCTGTACAACCCCCCACCCCACCCCCCCACCCCCCACCATTCTCAGTTTTGTTTTTGAAATGTTTTCCATAAAGCATGAATGTAAGGAATGCAAATTTAAAATGGGAACAAATAGACTTAAGACAATGTAGTTTTTTAATATGCTAAAGGATTTTGACACAAAAGGAACAAAACAGATTCTAAAAGGTGCAGCTTAAACTTATTGTGCAGATCAAAATTTTCTTGAATGATGGCTGGAAAGATTTGGATTTTTAAATGTACCGTTTTCATTTAATTTTTTGTCAAGTAGTAGCTTTACACTAAAAGCATTTGACCTTAGAGAAGAGTAAAAGAAAGTAGATATTTCACTAATTGCCCAAATTTTGTGAAGAAAAAATATGCTCCTTGAAAAGTGGACTCCTTAATAAATTTGAATGGTTTAAATCTGAGAGATATGAATATATTTAAATAAAACAGCTTATTTTGAATAAATTGCTGTAGCAGATTAATATGTTATAAGCTTCAGTATAAAAAATTACATAGAAAATAGGAACATAAAAACATAGTCACAAGCCATCAAGACAAGGCCAGTCATAGCATTTTGTTTTTCACAGTGGTCCACCGAATATCTCTGAGGTGCTTTCAAAAAAGAGGTGGAGACATAATCATCTCTCTTAGTTCCATTGCAACTCGTATTTGGATGCATGCTGTTACCTCAATTCAGAGGTAACGTTGAGTCTACAAGAGACTAGCCCTTGATAGACCTGTCCTCCATCAATACACACAACCTTTTTTTAAAAAAACTCAGCAGGATAGCAGTTATTATCACATCTTGTAGTAAGTAATTCCACAGCTAATTATTCACTGCATAAGGAAATGCTTTTTCTCATCTAATCTAAGACTCCTTTCAATCCACTTTATTGGATGGCTCTTGGTCCTAGAATTAGAGAAAGAACCAACTAATGGATCAATATTCAGTTGATAGGAAAAAAAATGAACCCCTACAGTTAAAGAAAAAATGCTAGGGGGAAAAACTGTATATTTTAAATAAATGCAAAGATAATAAATTTATTTCAATAAAAGTTTAAAAGCAACCAACTTTCCCCAAAGGTAAAATAACATTTAAATAACAAAAATCTAAAAGTTACACCAATAGGCACATATTAGTAAAATTCAAAATCATTTCCTTGAAAATATTGACAGGTGCCATGCAACATTTTGCAACATTGTGTGGGGCAAAACATTATTTATTTTTTCTGATAATAGGAAGTTAGTATAAAATTAAAGAGTAACCTGGAAGTGAAATAACAAAGGAAAAATTAGGTTTCTTCAGCTGTCATTATAAAAGGAAAAATATAATAATATATGAAGGGCAGATTCAACTGCAGGAAAGCTGCAGGGCCAGGTTTAGCAGGCTGTAGGGACTCTATTAATCCCATGCATAGGATAGGATATCAAACCTGGCCCCAGAGAATGATCTTTGTTGGAAGTAAGTGACATAACCCAACTAACCAGTTGCCACATAGGCCTTCCTGTTCAATCTCTAGTGTATTTTGAGATCAAACTGTCATGCTTAAAAGCCTTTCTCTGATGATTTTACTGGCCTAAATATAGTCTAAAAATTGCAGAACATCTGAAGGAAGGCACATAATGAGACTTCTATAAACATTTCTTGAAAATGCTGTATGAGAATTTAAATTGGTCCAGTAGGATACAGCAAAAGGAAGTAACCTTATGGGGGAATAATGACATTTTTAAACTAGTAATTAAATATTAACAATCATGCTCTTCCAACAACCAGTTTTTAATCTCAGGGCCGATAAACATTTAGGTGCTTGAAATGCTGCTCTTATAAATTTAATTTGTCCTGTTTGTCCATGACTTATAACTTATAACCCATCTGAGAAACTATAAAGAGAGTGAACTAAAATAGTCATAGAGCTTAAAAATGTATTTTTATGCCTTTTGAATGGAAGGATTTTAGAAACAACAAAAAGCTTTTTAAGAATCTTGACCTGGGATCAGCAATCTGGTCCCTGCATAAGGACTAGAGGCCATACTACTACAATTTCCTCCTCTACCTCACATAAACCAGCATTGGGCAGGGATTTTGGTGCTCCACCTCCACCAAGTCAGCTGGTAAAGCCATCACCGTAATGGCTACCCAAGGAGTATTTACCACTCATAACAGCTTAATGAATAGTTGTTCTCTCCTCTTGCAGGTTAGATGTACTTTGGGGATTGTGGGCTCCATGACTTCAGATATTTAAAACTCACTTGCTCATTCTTCCCTCTTCATTCATTCTTGCAATGTCTGTTTTAGGTGCCAAGCATAAAGCTTTCTAATTCTATTTAGTGAACTAATTGGTGGATACTTAGCAGAATCATACCTCCCTACTTTTTTAAAAAAAATTGGGTTAATTATAGCCACCCCAATATTAAGGTCTCACCAGCATTTAATTTCAGCATTTCAGATTATTACTATCAAGCATCTTGCCTGGCTTCAGGGGAAATTGAAACTGGTAGCCAGTTGGGACAGCCTGCCTACCTGGCTGGGCAACCACAGGTTCAAGGAATAGCAATATGCATTTGTCTCTGCCACTGACACATGCAGATGCCATATGAAGCAAAAGACAATAGACAAGGGACAATTCTTTATTGTCTATCAGGCGAAGGACAATTATTCATTATAAATTGCTTGATTGAGTTCACAAACACATATAGGCAAAAAACTACTTCATAGATTTTTGAAAATTTAATCCTAAAAATCTTATTATATCTGGCTTTTTCCATCTTAAGATATTTTATATCCCCAGAGTACTTAATGGGGTGTGGAGGAAAAAATCACCACCTTCTTCTAACAAGGTCTACCGTCAGTTCATGGAGTCTTAAATATTTCCTCTCTTCCTCAAAGAATCACTTACAATATTTTTTTGCACATAAAAAGGCAAATTGTGGGGAATGATAAAAAGGTTTGGAATGATTGTTTCAAGCTTTTATTTGAACAGAGAAAGAGACTAGCCATCTCCTTTCCTAAAGATCTATCTCAGACACAACTTGGACTATTGGGAAAGTTGACAATAATGGAGTCAATTATTTGATTTGAGTTTAAGTCTCTTTGCCTTACCTACAAAATTACTATAAAGAACACAATTTTTAGAACTGTATATTAACTCTGAATATACCTAATTCAGTTCAGCTAATCCAATGCATAGATAAATATACCTAGTTCTTTATATAAAACAAACAATATTATTAAAGTTATCAATTAACTGTCATTATATTCTTATCTTTTTATTAAAAATTATTACTGCTTTTAATCTGAATTGAAAATTTCAGAATGCACAGATAATCACTGTCAAAACTCTCAGTTGATCCTTTATGATTCCTACTGTATTCTGCAAAAATTTACTCAATATTGAAAATCCCCAGAGAAAATATTGTGTGAATTTAATTTTAGTATCTAATATTAGACTATCAAAGATTTTGCCAAGAGGAATCTGTAATTATTAGACTGGTTTAAATGTTGTAATCGTGTCTTATGAACTAATAGTCCCAGTATATTTAGAAGGCAACAGTTTGGAAAAGGATAATCTTGACATTCCAGTGCAGTTTATACTATGATCATTATACTGTGATTTTGAGAAAACTATGGGATAATGTATATTTTGATTTTTATTAAATCTGAACTCTATAATTAACTGCTAAGCTATATCTATGTATTTTATTTTATGCATTTAAGCTGTAGGTACCACCTTAGAAAAAGTATTTGAATGCATAAAATAAAATACATAGATATAACTTATATTTCAGAGGAAACGAATTATGCTCAAATACAGTTATAAAAATATAGAAATATGACTTTCTTTGGTAATCCATCAAATCAACAACAAACAAGGCAACACTTCTTTTAAGGATACAATAATTACAGATAGTGACATTTATTGAAGTGAAACGTTTTTGGAGTCTAGAGGCCATAAATTATTTTTCTGCTTCTATTACTCAATGAAAAAAAAACCTAAATTTGAGTTAGAGATTAGTGGAAATAAAATTGTAATTCTTTTTCCTAGCCATATTCACAGATCTCCTGAAAAGTATTCACACATCCCCAAGGTTTATGGACCTTGCTCAGCATTATGCCCATCCCTACTTTATAGCAATATAGATGAACCTATAATGAAATGTGAATCTCAGCCTATAAGAAGAAAACTTCATTGATAAAATCCATGGGAAAAGAATAAATATTGCTTCTACCTCTTTGCTCCCTAGTCTGTACAGTTTCCAGCAGTCCCAGGCCTTCATATTTTATCACTACAAGTGGAAGAAAGATGAAAGAAAATGTAGAATAGCATACTATGGTTTAATATTCCAGGCAGCCAGCAAACCACATCCTTTTCTGTTCCCTGATCCCAATCTTTCCATTTTCTTCCTTTCTTCTTCTCAGTTATAGGGTGTGTTGTTCTGTAAATACTTGTGTGGCTGAAGTATTTTTAGAGAAGCAGGTTTCCAAACTGTTTCTCTATTCCTGTAACCTTTCATTAAAGGATACCCTTGTGAGCAGTACATAATGATAGCACCACATGTGATGATGATGAAAGGTCACTTAAGTACATTCACTTAAAAAACATTGGCTTGGTTTTGTTTTTCATTTTTGCATTCTGCGAAGAGACTGACTATGGTATGGGAAGTTCCTTGGCTCTGTATGCATTTTGAAAATTCACCAAAGGGGGCAAAAATGAATTTGATAAGAAATGTTACCAGTCTTTTTAAAGCTGAAAAGCGATAAAGATCAGAAAAATTTTGGACAGACCTACTGAATGGAAAACATGGACTCCTGCATTAGCACACTGGAGATTGTTGTCTGTTCTATTTTAATTGCATCCAGCGTGATTGGAAATCCATTGCTGATTTACTTCACAAAGAGATGCATCCATGATAAATCACGAATCCCATTAATACTTATAGTCAACTTTGCGCTTGTCCATCTTCTATATAACCTGGTGGTGAATGTCTTGAAGATTGTTTATGCATCTGGCATCACGTTGGATTCAAACAGGTGCAAACTTCTCGGGTTCTTCACGAACTTTACTACTTCTCTTGCCATATGGTTCACATTATACATTGTTGTGTTCTACAGTTTTAAATTGTGTCGTGTGGTGCATCCTCCAGCTGAAGCTACAACTACAGAGTGTTGCAAGTGTCACTTGTTTATAGTTGGTATACTTTGGATTGCTGCATTTGCATTTTGTTGCCCTTTTTCACTTTACACCGGAAAAAATGATGAACAATATATGAAAAATGAATCAACGGGCAGTTTCATCTATACCAAATGTAAGACTGAATATAAAAATTATCAAGTGGAGTTTTTCTATGGAAAACTATTTCTAGTGGCTATTGAACTTCTTCCACTTCTAACTATGCTGCTTGTTGGATTCCGAATAACACAACTCCTTTGCGAATATAAGAAAGCAGGATGTGGAGGCATATGGGTTGGGCGTGATGCTAGTGAAACTGAGGTTCTCAGAGCATGTAAATTTCTTCTGTTATTAATATCAGTTATTATTTCACTTTGGATTTCTAATTTTATCCTCATTAGGTGCCTGAAGGATTTTAAATTTAAATACTTTGCGCCACCTGTCCTGACAATTCTATCTTCAGGATATTCAGCTGTCAGCCCTTATTTCCTCATGTTGATTAACTACAGAGTAATAATAAAAGTGAAGTGTTTCTGTTGTAAGGCTGACAAAAAAACAGTTTCTTTATCAACTGTATCTTCTTCCGTAGAAGTTTCTCCATATGCCTAGCAACCATAATTTGTTTTTGTTTTTTAAGTATCTTTAAGTGTACAGGAAAGATGATGTGAGAAGGGAAACAAGGATTTGTTTGTATCTACTGATTATCATCTTCCCCTGTTCTCCCATGGCTTCTGAAAAGTACAATGAGAAGAATCTTTATACGGGCAAATTATTGACTCTAGCAGCAATGTTTATTTTTATGTATTTAAAAATACATATTGTTTTTCTCTTTTTAATAAAATACAAAACTGCTTACAATATTTATTACAAGGCAGTAATTATATTTTTAAAAAACAGTGGAGAAGAACAAAAGACAAAACACTCATAATCTTACTGCTGTAGAAACATTCAAGAATATGGGTATATTAACATGTCAAAAGATTGAAAGTCTGGGAAGAGACCACAGATTTCCAGAATCTGAGCTCTGTTTTTGAAACTGTTAGACTTAATATACCAGCACTTTGAATTGAACCTAGAAAAAGACTGGGGGATGAAGCTGATTTAAGGCATTTGGATAGCAGCCGCAATTAACCAAAGACTGCACTTTGTGTAAGCTATTGTTTTAGACTAGTTTTCTTGCAACCCCTCAAAACATTGAATCACAGTAGTGTTGAGTTACCAGGAGGAAATGACTAAATGTAGGTGCAGACTCAGCTGAAAAACTGTCACTATGTCAGAAACAGTTGATACGTAGAACCACAACTGCATAGTTGCTGCACTATAGAAAGGAAGAGCTGGCCAGTCCTTGGCCCTCTCATTCAAGAATACCTATATTCTTGAATAGTTATGATTTTACAGAGGGTTTATTTCAGAAAAAGAATGAAGAAGCTATATGTGGACCCCTTCAACTAACTACTAAATGAGGAAGGTGAAATAATTAATGAAATGTAAAGTAGGTACTGTCAGCTCATTGCTGGTTAATAATTAGCACAGCTCAATAATATCACTTTGGGCATGTGCTAATTGATGGAAGTTGCAAATACAACTGTGTAACATTTTTGCAACTAAATTATCACCTGGTATCTGGCATTTAATTCAGACTTAGAGATGCACTTTCTTGCTTTCCATGGTATTTACATTTGCCAGGCAGCTTGTTGCTACTGGATAACTTGTACATTGTATTTGTTCCAAAACTGAGCTGATCATGTCCGTTATTTTTTCGTATCTGAAATAAGGCACACTTCTTGTATAAAATCGTGAGTTCTGGCTAAAGTATTTGGTTTCATACATCCTTAAAAACTAATATGACCTTTTCTGAAATCCTAAATGAATTCCGGTCTGTCTATCAGTCTGCTGTCTGTTTACTTACATACCTACCAACCATTAGAAAATGCCTTTATTGGAATCAAACAAAAGGTCACAAGAAATATATGTGTGTTTTCAGTTATCAAAAAATTATCAACTGTTATAGTATTTTGACCATTTCTCATAACTTGTATAATAAGATTATTTATTTGTTATGAGCTGGTACTAATCTCTTCTAGGCTTTTTCTAGGGTAGGAGAGAAACTATTTTAGCAATTTTTAATACTATAAAGTACAAAAGAATCTTCTCAAAAAGCTGCAAAAGTGTTTGCAGAGGTAAATATTGTAGATAGCAGTGTTGTTTGTACAAAACAATTAAATATTTAAAATTTCATTTTTTAATTTTCAAATTCAAAATATATTTTTAAATCACAAATGTAGATAAAAATTAAAAATAATTAAAAATCGTAATGGACTAAAGTTTGCTTTTCAAATAAGTTTTCACTAAATCATACATTATAGAAGTATCTTTCTAATTTTGGTGACACTTCATCATACATATCTGAGGCTAACTCTAGGTATTCAATAAATCTTTATAATGATCTTGCATGGGTATAACTATTGTGTTTGTCATAAGAAACACAGGTTTTCACAAAAAAATACCACTAGTTTGGAGACTGTTTTGAAAGAATTGATGTCCTGTGTTCAGAATGTATATGAGTACTCATTCTGGACATTTATATATAAGTTACTCCAAGAGAAATCACCACAATTATGAACTATGCATTACATTGTAAATTATTTGTGCATGTATAAAAAAAATCACAGAGGTTCAAACTCTCTCTGCCACATCCTCTGTGATATCAACTTTCATCTACTCTCTGCAGCCCAGAGAATGGTATCCAAAATGTTGCCCATTCCCTGGAAGTATGACCAGTTTAAGCTATATTAATCAATCTTACATGTTGCTGGTTTTAATTTTTGTTTTTCATTGGTTGTTTTTAGTCCATTTTATATTGATCAGGTTGGCTTTGGGTTGTCATTTTCATCATGCTTTGCCATTGTATCCACACTAAATCAAGTTTTGCTTACGTCATGTGTTAAAATTTCGATACTTTACTATTTTGGTCAGTTATAAAATACTTTGAAAAGTTGGTTTTATATGTGTCTTATAAATAAACAAATGCATAGATAAGAAATAAACATTTTTTTATTAAAAAAAAAACTCAGTTTGCTTATTTATATCAGTTTGGTGGTAGAGGGTTTCTGAGGATTCAAGTACTTTTGATCTTATCTGAAAAAGTGCCCTGAAATTGGGATTAGTCATCTGAACATAAAACATGTACTGTTATTACTGAAATGTAGCTTTGATTCTTCAATTGATTCTTCTTCCACATCTTTACCTGATATGGTTCATGATACGAATGCTATGAGATTAAAATTGCCTACATCTTTTATTTTTCTTGCATTATAATTGAGTAAAAATAAATGGAAATTAAAAACATGATTGGGATTTACATTGGTTCTTCTCTATATGTACCCATGATTGTTTAACCTTTGAACATACTGTCTGTTGCCTAGCAGCTGGTCCATGATGTCTAAACCAAAACCAGCATTAACTTGTGAGTGTCCCAAAACATTTTCTACATTACAGTAATTTTAAATTAATAGTATACTGTCCCAATTTTCTCTAAGCTGTTGAATAATTCTTTAATTGATTCCTATCATCTCTGGATGGAAACCTTGTACATATAGACAGACAACAGAAATACTGTAACATATGATGTGAAGAGAATGCCCATTTGCCTAATCCCTGCAATTGTTTTTACTTTTGAAAAAAGGATCAACATTACAGGGATTATACATTCATTCTTTATCTTGATTCAGTTCATCTGCAATGCTAAACTTTGGTTTAGTGTCAAATATGCCACCCTCACCCTTCTCTTTCCAACAAGTCCACAAGGAAAAGATTAGAAGCTTAATGATGCTTTAGTGTTATGTCTGAATTCAGTCATCTGGGTTGCATTCATATGTCTATATCAGACTTTTTTGTCAATTTACTTCTGCCTTTACAGGCTCAGAAAAGTTGGTTTTATAGCTAGCTTAACTGATCCAATTAAATCTTAATTGTTCAGCCTGAAACAAAGGGCTTGCCAGCAAATTGAGTTCAAGCCTATAGAACCTAAGCAGACTTGCCAATACTGAAAAGCTGTAAATGCTGAAATTCCATTTTCACTCACTTGATTTAAAACCAGAGAAATACAGCAGCATCTGGGAAGACTGTATAATAATCATGGTTTCTGCTCCTTCCATTTCCAGAATGGAAAGGAGCTTAGATCAAAACGTGCTAACAATATGCATATTAAGAGGAAAATGTCTTTTCCTAAGGTTGGTAAGGGGGGGAAATCCATCATGTTGGCACAATAGGGATTTTAAGGGAAAATAGAACAATTAGATAAAGTCTTCTAAAGAAGATTGTTCTATATTTTTTTTAAATGGAAGACTGTTCAAACTAATAAAGGAGAATGTTTGTAGTTCAGAATTGAAACAAGGAGTCATTGGTGCCCTCTGAGCTTGATTGTTTTCTTGCAGATGTTTTATTACCCAAACTAGATAACATCATCAGTGAGAGCGAAGGGTCAATCTCCAAGCTTGTGAGTTGGTTTCCAAACATTTCATTAACAGGCTGGGTAACATCTTCAACAGAGTTTAGGGGGTGTCAGTGTTCTGGTTATAAAGGCTTCAGATGTGAGTGTGTCAAGTGAAGGTCTTGTGATGGGTCAGTTATCACAAGAGCCTCTGTTGACACAACCACACCTGAAGCCCTTATAAACAGAAAACCATTAACACTGACATCCCCTAAACTCTGCTAAAAATGTTACCTAGCCTGGTAACAAAACATTCGGAAACCAACCCACAAGCTCGGAGAACACATTTTCACCCTCATCCTATACCCAAGCTATAGATATTTGCCACTATTGCAAACATCATCAGTGCTAGGTTACCCTAGTTTGGTTAATGAAATGTCTGCAATAAAACAATCAAGAGAGCACCAAGGACCCCTCACTGTTCAAACTAAACATTAACCAAGTCACATGTCAGGCTTTTGCATATATGAATCTTGTAGGTTAAGGGATATTCTTTAAAACAAAGTCTTACACAGTGCAGATAATATATGTACTGTACTGTTGGATGGGAATGCATCCATCAGTAGGAAACATTCTTTAATTCTCTAGCCCTTTAATCCTTTTTATTTGCACAGTATCAAAAATAAGTGACAAATCTTCTCTTAGAACAGGGTTGTCAAACTCATGGCCCATGGGCCAGGTGCATCAAACGCTGGCCACGCCCATGCCCAGTTTAGCAAAGGGAAAAAAGTCGTGATATGTCATGTGACACCACCATGATGATGCAAGTTTGATACCCCTGACATAGAACATAGGAAAAGTTGTGCTGATCAGGTGAAGACTCTTCTAATCTAGCCTTCTTTGTCATGTGGAAACCACAGAGAAGCATTCAGGAAGCTCACAAACAATGCCTCCTTCATTATTTCTACCTAAGAAGTGACATTCAAAATTAGCAAACAGCCACTGAGACCAGTTGCAACTGGTAGCCCAGTCTTCCCTGAATTTGGTCACTTCAAAATTCTAAAGTAGGAGTCATTGTCATCATTACACAATGTAAAAAGTTTGTTCATAAGGAAATATTTCTTTGTACCAATTTTAAATCTTTCCATGTATAATTGAATAGATGGACCCAAGTTCTCACAGATAAAAACACATACCTGTCCACACTTTCTACATCTTACATGATTTTACGCTTGATGTAAAGTCTCTATCTACCTTGGTTCCACAATAAGCCCTAATTTCTCAGTATTTTTTTTACTGGGGAATAGCTTTAGCTTCTGAATCATTTTCCTTGTCCTGTTTTGCAAATTTTTCAGCTCTCCCATTTCTTTTTCCCAATGTGGTGATTAGAACCCTGCACCATGCACAATCTTGCAACAATTTTAGGGGATTCCTATTTTGCACATTTTGCTTCTAAATATAGAATTCACCTAGCTAATGCTTTATTAATTTAAAATGTTTATATACTTTCTCTTAAAATATTTTGAATCAGTTTACAATTTTTTTAAATATAGCAATTAAACAGATTCTCCACCATTGACCCAGGAGCCACACTTTAATTGAACTAGTTGCCATGTTTCCATTTTTCCTGACCAGTTACTGCTATTTGAGTTCAGTTACTAAATAAGTAAAGTTTTGTTGTGCCTATAGACTTTTTAAGCTGGGAACTATTAAGGCAGTTTTCAATGTTACAAAATTCTTTCTCTTAAGCTTAAAGTGGACCTCTTGGTGTTGTAGATGATAAGGTTTCCACCTCCTTCCCTAATAATGTTTTATGTCCTCATTAGCTACATAGTATTGCTTAGAAGTCTTAACCTCAGAATTCTTTCCAACTAAGTAGCAATTATATAGAAGAACACATGAGGGGTTTGTTTGTTTCATATTTATTTCATGTCCTATTTTATTGTATAGTCTGATTTTCTGAGCCAGTAAGAAGTTTTAATAGAATAACAGAATAGAATAACAGAGTTGGAAGGGACCTTGAAGGTCTTCTAGTTCAACCCACTACTCAGGCCGTAGACCCTATACTATTCTGGACAAATAGCTCTCCAATCTCTTCTTGAAAACCTCCAGTGATTGGGCACCCACAACTTCTGAATGGAACTTCTGAACTTCTGTTCCATTGGTTTATTTTTCTCATTGTCAGGAAACTTCTCCTTAATTGTAGGTTGCTTTGCTCCTTGATTAGTTTTCATCCATTGCTTCTTGTCATGCTTTTAGGTCAGTGGTAGAATACTACCAGTTTGGCCCAGTTTGGCCAAACCAATAGCTCCAAGGATCATCTGTGAGCGAACTGGTTCACTCCAATGATTAGCTGCTGGACCCTCTTACCCGCCCTGGCTCTATATAGACCTTCATTTCCTACTTTGCAACTTCAGCGCAGCACAGTCGATTGCCGCGCATTGGTGTTTTACACACAGGGCTTGCAGCAGAAGGTGAGTTGCAAAGTGTGCATTTGGCACACTTTGCTTGTGTACAAAGTGTGTGTTTGGCATGCGCACGTGAAGCGCGCGCTCACACTGAACCAGTAGGAAAAAGTTTTGAAACCCACCCTGCTTCAGGTCCTTTAGAAAATAGGTTCACCCCTCTTCTTTGTAGCAGCCCCTTAAATATTGGAACACTGCTTTCATGTCACCCCAGTTCTTCTTTTCATTAAATTAGACATACCCAATTTCTGCAACCGTTCTTCATATATTTTAGTCTCTAGTCATTTAATCACCTTTGTTGCTCTTTTCTGTATTCTTTCTAGAATCTCAACATCTTTTTTATATCATGGTGACCAAAACTGGATGCAGTATCCCAAGTGTCTTACCAAGGCATTATAAAATGGTACTAACATTTCACATGATCTTGTTTCTATCCCTATGTTAATGCAACTCTGTTGGCTTTTTTGGCAGCAGCAACAACATAGTACTGGCTCATATTTAAGCGATTGTCCACTAGTAATCCAAGATATTTGTATTAGGACTCATATTTGTATTGTGATCATTTTATATAAATAAATACATAAAATGAGAATTGTGCTTTCTACATTTCAAATAAAACTATTATTAATACATAGAGCAATGGAGATTAGAAAAAGATACTCTGGGCATGACCTATTCAGTCAAAATTAACCATTTTTCAACCCCACTAACTTCATTGGAAAAGATCTATGCTTAGTGGAATTAAAATAAATGGGAATTAAAAGTGCTTAACTTTGCTGAATTGTGGCTGTTGTAATCAAGAAAAGCATGTTCGAACAGATTAAAAGCTATTATTATTTAAGACTAAGCTTGAAGAAGATCATTATATTCTACTTGGTATGCAAATACTGATCCTTCAATATATCGTTAATATATAAAAATGACATCTAAGTTGGTACTGGCTGCATTTCCCCTGTGAAATTAATATTTATTTCCTCTCTGGGATCTGATTATGTTCTTTGTGTTACTTGGTTTACTTTAAACTATACATTTGTTTGGTCTGTAAAGCTCTTTGGTATTTATAAATCAAATATCATTTTCCCTGGGTTGGAATATAAAATGATATTGTGTGTTATGAATAGCCAGATTAATTTGTTGTCACAGCATATGAGTTACTTTAACATTAATTCCTTACAACTGATAATAAACAACATGGCTTGCAAAGACTACCAGCCTATTTTATCTATTCCTGAAATCTTGGGCAGAAATCACAGTTGAGAAAGAACTATAAAAGCTATCAAGAATAATTCATGGCCTGCAAGCTAGTCAGCAAGAGGCAGTTCACAATTCTACTGGGACTTGAGAATAAAATTTCTGAATGCTTCCCGCATTTAACATAGAGCAACCTTCAGAAAGCACCATTTCCTGAATGAATGAATGTATACATACACTCAGGCATGGTGGTTTTGTTTATAAAATCTTAGCACCCCTGCAGCTAGTAAAAGTCCTATTGCAGCCATGATTCCCACCCAGTTGAGTGTTTCTGCCGGAAATAAGGCATATAAAATATATAGTACAACCTTCTTAATTGTTAACTGATTCATTACTCCGAGCTTTCCTCAAATGCTCAATACTCCTCAATGGTGCTTTTTTTCTTCAAAAGACAACTGGATTGTTTCTTTCTTGAAAGAAAACATTCTGGTTCTCATCCAAGAAGTTTTTGAATTGTTCTTGGATGAACAATTGAACATGAACAGTTCACAAACTGATGAAGCTTCTGGGGTGAGAAGCACAATATTTTCTTCTTCTTCCCCAAGGAAAAAACAGTCCAGTGGACTTTTGTAGAAAAAAGCACCTTTGTGACAACTATGACCTTGATGACTGAAATTCTCCACAGACTTTTGCTCAATACCCCTGGTCCTAAAATTTGAAAGGATCTTCTTAAATCTACACTGAAACTCAGCTGTTCCAAATAATAAAGTACTTTATTGATATTAAATAATAAAATTTAGAGATCTCACTAAAAATGGAAATTACAAAGCTAAAACCACTATTTTCACTTAGTTTTGAGATTGTTCCTTTTTTAATAATTTAAAAATGTAATTCAGTTCATATCTCCAATCTCTAATTTATCTGAGATATGTTTTCTTTTAAAAAGGGAGATGGCTGAAACTCTAAGGAGCTCTTCTCCAGCTGGTGCTGGTAACTACATTTCCCCAGGGATACTTGTACATATAGACCATTTTCATGAGCCTAGCAGAATTTTCAAAATATGGATAAACCTCTATTGAAAATGTATTGCGAATATTTACCAAGCATCCTGATCAGTGTACATTTTTTTTGCAAACAGAGCAATTGATATTTCATCTATCATATCTACTTTTAACTGCATTGCTTTAATTTTATCTTTATCTTTTTCTCTTTTGAAACAGAGCTTCAGTATTCAGCTAATCCAATGAAAATGTGCAGAGCAGAATAATGGAAGCTCCTGAGTACTTAGATTTGGATGAAATAGATTTTAGTGATGATATTTCTGTAAGTATGAGATTTTTCTGTTTATTTCTGTGCAATTGTTTTTCCTTTAAATACAGGACTGAATGATCCAGCTATTTCATAAATAATAACAAATATAGTGTTGGAAAAGGTTCAGTATCTTTAACGATTTGATCTTTTGGATAAAAAAATAAGCTGTTACTCTACCCAGCGGTCACTTAGAACATCATGTCCACTGCATCTTTCAGTGCAGGAATCCAAATTGAAGTATCAATAAACATCTGTCAGGTTGCCACACCTCTTAAGGAAATATGGTGACATGGATATAAATTTATATTTCATGATTTTTAATTAAAACATTTTAGATCTTGCAGCCTGTTCCACATTTCCAGGAGATGAGACTTGCATCAAGCCAGCTGTCCTTGTAATGAGTAATTTCCCTCATTGTTCAATGTAAGAAGAGTAACCCACAACCCTCCCTATGTTAATAGACAATAATTCTTATCAACCATGTCTTGCTGATGGAATTGATGTTGAGCAACTTCTATAAAGTCACAGGTTAACACCATTAAATTTAGATGGTTTAATAATGTGCTATGATACTTATTCTTGAGCTTTTCAAAATCAGTCAGAACTTTGCTGGAAGAGCTAATGTTACAACTAGCAAGAACTGCTGCAGTTCAACAAGTATAACTCATGAACCATATAATTAAGAAGACATTTTCAGCTTTAGCAGAAGAAAGAAACAAATTGTAATACCTGCTGCTGCTTCTTAATTGTTAATAATTCATAGATCAGATGGAGTTGTTATGTGCAGAAGCCCGTTGAGCCTGGCAACTGGCTCAGAGGGTTCTGAGGCAATTGTCTAATATATGATTGTCTCTTTTTCTTCTCTTAATCCATCAGAGTTACTCTTCTTCAAGGATAGCCTGAAATTCTGTGCTGATTTGTTATATCAGAACAGAATACATATGATGAAGCACAGCTGAAGCCATGAGCCATGACATGTCAAGATTCTGTAACTCTCTTAAGCTATGCTATAGTTTAGTTAAGGCAAAAGAAGATTCAGTTGTAGTATCGATGTGCTGGACCAAAACACACAATCCAATACTTAATTATCTACTTCAAATATGATTAAAAATTTCAATTAGCCTAGACAGTGCTCTATTGATTCACTTGAGTAAAGTATAGAGTTATTATCTTAGTTTAGAGTACCAGCAAATTCTGAGAAGATATCAGCAATAAACAGATTAAAATGTGAAAGAATCCAAGCACTTTTCAAAAATTTCCAGTTTTAAGAATGCTTTTATTAACCATAATTATGGGTGGCATGTTATGCCCTAGTGGTGAAACTGCCTAAGTTACTATATCTGGCTATTCACTGTTAGGAAAGAAAATAAACTGAATAGAGTAGTTACGTGACAATCCTGTTGGAGGGTTTTTTATAATTGTAATTTCAAGATGTGGAAATATAGAACTGTATCCTGAATAAACAACTTATATATTCTGTGGTTTCATTTCCTTATTCCAACCCCCTCCAGGAACATCCAAAGTTTGTAATTCTGAGAGCTCAGTGTTTCACTTTAATAGGAATTAAGAATCCATTTAGCCTGTAGTACATTTAGCAAACCTAAATTCAGTAATCAATTCTTATTCCATTATTAAAATGCTATCATTCCAAGGCACACACTTTGCAAAATCTTACAGAACTAATGATGCATCTTATTTCGATGTCCATAATGAGATTGTGACTACAGATTATTTTATGTTATGAATACCAGTAACAATTTTAAATAAAATAAATGTTAAATCCTCAGTAAGTCAGGGTATTAGACATATTTGTTCAGAATTTCTATTTTTATTCTGGCTTTTATGTGCCATTGTTCTTTTGTTTAATTTTCATTTGCTTGAATGTAGAACAAATTCTGAACAATTTTTCTTTCTTTGTGTCGATGTTTAATTAAGGCAAGGACTGCAAATTTATTACAGTGATCCAGTGCTCATAGTATAATGTATTCATTCAGAATAATTGACAGTTTATCATTGTAGGATAAAGGAACATATCTCAGAACCTATGGAAGCGTAAAACAAAGCAACCTTTTCTTCCTATAGCATCTCATTAACGAATGTTACTGTCAGTTCTAGAAATAGGTAATACAAATTCTCCAGTCTCATAATGAGTGCTGTAAAACACCATGGACTACATGCAATTAAATAAGGCAGTCTTGTGCCTTCCCAAGAATGCCAGTGAGGGTGGGGTCATGGTTTTCTCCTTGTTAGTTCTTTGATTAGAGTATTTCAGGATAATAACCTTAACAAGGAACTACCAAGAAGAAACCCACATCCCCACCAACACTAGCAGGACAAACTACTATGTTTAAACAGGATGCAAACACCAAATTCACCAGAACTAATTATGTACCTACCTTACCAATAGAGGCCCTTGGCCTCCTAACACTTCACCTGTTTAACTCAAATATGAGAGTGACATGAAGTAGAAGAATCATGCTGGCTCAGACATTGTCCAGATTAATAAAGCCCATGTCAGATATTGGGGAACTAGGAAAGTCTGACAACAATTGGGCTACTGGAATAAAGCATACATGGATGAGCAAGAGAACCTGGAATTGATTGAATTATACTACAACAGTAATCCTAATGAGAAGCGATATATGAAAGATATGAAGGAACTATGGATGGACAGAAGATTTGCATCCACACTAAATAAGAAACAGCTAGTTACCCAATGATTCAAAATTGTGAAGGAGATGGTTTCACAACTTGAGAAGGACTAATTAAAGCCAACTTTAAATCCCTGACTCAAGAATATCTGAAAAGACACCTGAATATGCAGCCAACATTGAAGCTGGAACATCATTGACACCCTCCTCCATTGCAAACCACAGCAGCTGATATGGGGCTTAAGATGATGGACAGATGACCTACAGTCAACCCTAAAGACTAGTTACCAAGGGCCATGGAGAGGTACCATCAGATAATATACCAAAAGGTGCCAAGAGAGCCCTCACAGCAGTCCCTACTACCACCATAACTGAAATCATTGCACTGGTGTAATCCTGGAGATGTTTGACTACACAGTCAAGAAGAACATAGGCTCACAGCACTGGCTACCAGGCTAAGAAGATACACTAAAGAAACAGAGGCCAAGAAATAAATGTCCTGTTGTCCAAAGAACCATCCAACAGCAGAGCAACAACATAGTAGCAGCAGAGCTACCATAATTGGAACTCAACAGGACTGGAAGAATATATAGGAGAAAAAGAAAACACATAACACCAGTGCAATGCAAAGTGGCTGCAGGATCTGAGAATGAACTACAACAACCTCCCAGAACAGGAACCAGTTACAGTAGCAAACATCCAATGACGACTAAGTACAGATAGTCCTCAACTTATGACCACAATGGAGCCCCAAATTTATGTTGCTAAGTGAGACATTTGTTAAGTGAGCTTTCCCCATTTTATGACCTTTCCTGCCACAGTTTTTAAGTCAATCACTGCAGTTGTTAAATTAATAACATGGTTGTTAAGTGAATCTGGCTTCTTCATTGACTTTGATTGTTGGAAAGTTGCAAAAGGGGATTGCATGCAACTGTCATAAATATGAGTCAGTGGCCAAGCATCTGATTTTTTTTCAAATGACCATGAGGATGCTGCAATGGTCATAAGTGTGAAAAATGGTTGTGAGTCACTTTTTTCAGGATTGTTGTAATTCTGAACAGTCACTAAATGAATTGTTGTAAATCAAGGACTAACTGTACATAAAGAGCTGGACATCACCTGGCCCAGGAATGATTCACACTTAGTAGCTAAAGAAACTAACAGCACTGCATTAATGTTTAGCAGTACAGATGAATCATCTACTAGCAACTAGCTCCTGCCCAGTCTGGCTACCACAAGGAAGAACAGTTTTGATCATTAAAGGCTCTCACAAGGAAACAGTTCCATCCATCTTCCAGCCAATAACCTGCCTTCCCATAATATGGAAAGTTCTGTCAGTTAGATAACCAGAAGAGTGGATATGGATATAAGCTCAAGAGTTGAATTACCATCAGCCACCTCCTCTACATGGATGATATAAACTTATATGCTAAGAGTGAATGAGACATCGAATTTCTGACCCAGTTAAGACAGATCTACTGTGGGATGTCATTTGGCCTGGAGAAGTGTGGCTGGATGATAGTCAAGAGAGAGTAAGCAATCAAGACTGATGAGGTGGAATTACAAATGGGCCACATAGAAGACATACAGACCATATTCAAGTTTGTATCCCACGATGAAGAGACAAGCAAGACAGCAACATCTTAGATGGTGTTTGAGTGTACCATCAAATGATAAGAAAAGCCCTGAAGAGCCAGCTCAATGGGAAGAATAAGATCAATGCCATCAAAATGTATTCCCTGCCAGTCACCAGATACCCTGCCGGTATAGTGAGTTGGCCAAAGGAGGACACCAAAGGTTTGGTGAGTTCAAAGCCACTGTTCTGGATGAAATCAGAGAATTCAGGAATATATAAATCAGGTGACATTCAAAGAACAGCAGCTAACAACAGACACCTGAGGCAGCAGCAGACATGAAAGGAAGAGTAAACAGACAATGCCAAGGCAAGTCAAGGCTCTGCATGGCATATACTATTGACAGATAGCTGAGGTGGCAGACATTGGGAACTCCTACCAGTAGCTGGAAGGGACTGGGTTAAAAGATAGCATAGAGGGACATCATAGCAGCAGAAGGACAGGCTGTAAGAACCGGATTCATAGAAACGAAGATCTATCACCCTAGACAGGACCAAAGATGCAGATTGTGCAAGGAGACCTCAGAGACAACCCAACATATAATAGCAGGGTATAAGATGCAGGCAGGAAAATCATAAACTGCACGGTACAACCAGGTAGCTGGCATTGTGTACAAGAACATGTGCACAATATATGGGTTAGACCTGCCCCCATTTCAGATGGGAGATTCCACACAATATAATGGAGAATATCAAGATTTCTGGATCCAGATGGACAGATAGGTACTGGCCAGTCAACCAGACATTGAGGTGGTAGATAAAGACCAGAAGACAGTGGTAGTGATAGATGTAGCAGTGCCAAGTAGCAGCAACATCAGGAAGAAGAAGTATGAGAAGCTGCAGAAGTACCAGGGCTGAAGGAAGAACTTGAGAGGATGTGGAGACTAAAGACCAAAATAATCCCAGTAGATTATTTAGGACTGTGACTCCTAAACTGGGAGAGTGGCTCCAACATATCTCAGAAACATCAGAGCTCTCTCTCCAGAAGAGCGTAATGCTAGAAACAACTAAGAGCCTGTGATGAACTATCAGACTCCCAGGCCTCTCAGATTGAAAAAGATACATACTGCCCATAAAGGCTTTTAAAATATATTTGTGTGTTTGTTTCCTGGAGCACACTGGTGCTGTTCTGGTATTGTTTCTGCTAAATTGAATTCTGTGCTTAGAAGAAACTGGATGTTAACGAAACAGTCTAGCCAAAGGTATGTTCAGTAGAAGCAAAGCATACATCTTATTCTTCTATAGAAAACGATGACTAAAAATCCACCATTTCTGTATAATTTATTTTAAAATTGCTCCACAATAACATAAGTCTTTAAGTAAGTTAAAAAGAAAATTATAATAGCCATACAGCATTTGCTAGGATAATAAATATCTTCCTTCATAATGTGTGGGTCCATTTAAATACTGTTTCTCAATTATAAGATTAAACAAATACGGCAAAACAATATTTAAAACTGACTTGCAAGATAGTTTGATAGCCATTTCCAATGAAATCGGATAGAAGCTAAGGAATGGAAGAAAATGAAAAGTTGCTAGTCACCTAGGAAAGAAGTGAGCAATGTTGCTTCTTGGTTGCTTTTTAGATTTTCTAATTTGAAATTCTGTCACTCTATTTACAGAAATGGCTGATATTTTACATGTTCATATGAGGTGGAGGGTGGAGAGGGGAGATTCAAGATCTGAACAGAAAAAAATCTATTAATGCAATCAACCACACACTATTAAAATTGCAATCAAATTTTATAACATGTTTAATAGATCTTTTGCAGATAATTGTACACATTTTAATGCAGTTAAAATGAAATGGATTGCTTTTCCACAAGAAGGAAAACAATATACAGAAAAACGTTTTGGGCTAACAAAGTGCACTACAATGGAATACTGTATATAAATTATGTGCAACATTACCTGCATTCAACAAATCTAAAGTTTCTATAAGGACATGATGTTCTTTTCTTTTGTAAACTATCAGTAATCAGTTCATTTAAGCAAATATTTCACATATTCTTCAGTTATTAAAGTCCACAAATGGAAACTTCTTTAATCCATTTCAAAAGGCTATGCTATTTTGAAGCTACACTTTAACCCAGTTTCAAATTCTGGTTTCTGATCTCTTCATGAATGTAAAGGGGGAAATGCCTTTTCCACATTTAATGGTGCCCGAAGGCTTTCTTCTCTGAACAGGAAAAATAACTTTCTATAGAAATAGCTCTCTCTAATATAATATTTTAATCCTATGTGAACTCTGTTATAATTATATGTTTT